>NW_027204373.1:0-30905 GCF_024711535.1 Dipodomys merriami
ATCCTCAGGCTGCGTAAGTCCCTACAGTCTTTGGTGCGTGGGAAGGTTTGTTGTGGGCAGTCTTCCTGCAGTGACAATTTTGTATGGCCTGCAAACATTTAGACATCCACATGGCCACTGGCTTGACAAAAGTCCCACACTGCTGTACTAGACATGTAGACCAACACTGGCTACCCAGTCCTACAAGTAAGCCGCGTGGGTAGAGAGAATTGGAAACATTATGACCCAAAGCTAAGAGTGCACTTACTCACGTGGTACGTTTTAAGAACCGGTGTGAGAAGATGAGGTATGCAAGGTGCATAGAGATAGAATTTTCATTGTTTCCTTGTCACTACTTGATGTCTCATACAGAGAATGATAGAGAAATGACTTGAGGCCTCATTGCATTAATCTTTCCAAAAATACCAAATCGTAGAGACTGGATTTCACCTCCAGCTTTTTATGGTCATTCCATGATTCACAATTTTTTGTTTTTCCTGTCTTGCGAAGAACTGTGTCACCAACACCTGCAGAAATAGCACATTTTCCTATTGCCTTCACCTGAAATCCATCTTAATCTGTTTATGTTCTCACTTGATATTGTTGCCTCATCTACTATTTAGATTTTGTCTCTACTGAGCTGTAGGTTCATCTTCAGCGGTGAGCCAGACCCTGCCTCATAGGAAGCGATCTTCTAGATAAGATGGCAGCTGTCAGGAGGAGCAGAGCAGACAGAGCATAGAGAAAACAAGCAGCAGTGTGAGAAAGCAGCTGAGGCTGGGCACTGCTGGAACAGGTCTTAGACTGGGTTTTGTACTGGCTTCTTGGGTGTGACTTTCCGGGTGGAAGTGCAGTTGCAGTGCGTGAGGTGTCACTGGTCTTACTGTGGTGGTCCCATGTGGTGGTCCCACATCCATATCAGCCCTGTAACTTGGTGGTCCCATGTGGTGGTCCCACATCCATATCAGCGCTGTAAGCTGGTAACTTTTGTGCAAGTGCCAGTGTATTAGCCTAGAACAGGATTGCCCTTTTCATGCCAGTGTCTTGAGTCCAGGTTAACTTTTGGCTTCTTTAAGTATGCTCAGCACCCAGGTTGTACCACACAGGCCATTTCTATAAAGTAGAAACAAAAGCTTACCCAGTGTGGCTCTGCTTGTGTTCCAGAACCTCGGGGAGGCAGAGTACGTGGTTGCGCTGTTCATGTACATGTGCTTGCTAGGCTACCCGGCAGACAGAATCAGTATTCTAACTACATACAACGGGCAGAAGCACCTTATCCGCGACATCATCAACAGACGGTGTGGGAATAACCCGCTCATCGGGAGGCCAAACAAGGTGAGGCACTCTGAGAATGGAACATTGCGAGGAGTCTGTGTGCTGTCCTTCACTGCATGGCCTTGTGTCTCCACTGTTCTCTCAAGTAAGGGAGAAGATGAAGTAAGGGGGGAAACTTACAGTTCTGTGACAGCTCATACTTTCAGCCACCGCACCGAATGTTTTTAGTACTAATAATTAGAAGCCTATGTCTCTAAAACGTTTATTGTAATTTAGAAATATGAACTAGGTAAGTTTTTTTTTCCCCCAAGGATATAATTTTTACTTTTTAGGAGGAAGAGTTGAGTTTTTTGTTTTGCCAGTCCTGGAGCTTGAACGCAGTCCCTAAGCTTTTGCTTAAGGCTAGCATTCTACCATTTGAGCCACAGCTTCACTGCCAATAATAATTTACAATTTGCTGTAACCTTGGAAAATAATGTAGCCAGAAAAATGGAAGAATTCTGGATGAGATGGAACTTGAGGTATAAAAAGTTGAGTAACAAAAACAAGGCATGAAGAAAGAGCAGACAGTTGCTGTGAGATACTGGGGATGTATGTATGGTAGACAACAAACTACTTTCCTGAGGGTTAAACTGACAGACCAGTTATCTATGAAGTTAATCATCCTTGCTGGTACTCTGCACATTAGCAAAAGTGAAGGTTAAGACAGGTGCTGAATGTCTACCTAAATGTGTGATTGGATAGCATTCAACGGTCTGTTGTGCTTTTGAAGATAACACTACAGGGACTGGAAGTTGGCTCAGTGCTACGTAGAGCGCTTGCCTTGCATGCATGAGGCCCTGGGTTCGATTCCTCAGCACTATATAAGCAGAAAAAAGCCAGAAGTGGCGCTGTGGCTGAGGGACAGTGCCCAAGTCCAGAGTTCGCTCCCCACGACCGACAAAAAAAAAAAGAAAGACAGACGCTCCCCACGACCGACAAAAAAAAAAGACAGACAGTAACACTTCATTTCCCATAGGTGACTACCGTGGATAGATTTCAAGGCCAACAGAATGACTACATCCTACTGTCTTTAGTGCGGACCAGGGCAGTGGGCCATCTAAGGTGAGTAGAAAAAGCTCTCAGGATTTTACTGAACTGGACTTCAGATTCCTGTGTGGTTAGTTCATCAGTGCCACTGTCACTGTTTCTTCGTTTACATTCAGACAGTGTTTTGTCATCAATCATAATGAATCTACCCTGTGTCTGCTAGGATCTTATCAGAAATTAGAGATGACTGGTAAAAGTCTCCTTGGAGTAGATTTTTCATGGTACAGGGTTTCGAATTGCTCTCCACACAAGGTCCTTTAGCTTCAGTGTTCAGAGATAAAGGCAGCCTTTGTTTTTTTAAGAACTATAAAAACAATCTATTTTAATCCCTTACTGTGATATGTGTTGGAGACTTGACAGGGATAACAGTGATATATTATGTGTTGGAGACTTGACAGGGATGACATTCTCATATTACAAAGGAGCCACTTAATTTCATTTATTTTCTTGTCCTGCATTTCCAGTTTGTTATTTAACTTTAACTAGTCTCTCCCCTAACACTGATTAAGGTCTGTGTGGAGTTTGCAGTAGTGATCAGATCAACCTCTTGTCAGGAAGATTAACTGTATGGAAGAGGAAACTGTACTCTTGAAGCCATGTTTTCAGAAGTTGCTTCAAGATGATAGCATTCGAATACGTAGCTTCCTTCTTGTACATTGTCAAGCATGTGCATTAGTTTCATAATAGCTATGGTAATTAAAAACTCACTGTGCTTCCTAATACTTGCCTTTCTCAAATTCTAGACCCCTATTTCAATAACACTGCATATCCAAAAAACTTTTTTTTTTGGGGGGGGGGGGGACAGTCATGGGGCTTGAACTCAGGGCCTGGGCGCTGTCCCTCAGCTCAAGACTAGCACTCTGCCACTTGAGCCACAGTGCCACTTCCAATTTTCTGGTGGTTAGTAAGAGTCTCACAGACTTTCCCACCTGGGCTGGCTTTGAACTATGATCCTCAGATTTTAGCTTCCTGAGGTAACCAAGATTACAGGTGTGAACCACCAGCACCCAGCTAGCATATCTAAATATTCTTAAGAACACCTTATTCAAATAACTTGATCTTACCAATTTGCCAAAATTTTCCTTTGGAAGAAGTGCAGATTCTGGCAGGGGGTGTACCTGTCATACTTCTGGTCTCTCAGTGCCTTCGGTCTAGGTGCGCTAACTAGAATCTCACCACATAGACTGAATCTTGCCTTTTGCAAGCAGGAAAACATTGTGTTTATTGTAATCAAGAGAGCCTACATTTTGTTGTACGTGTTGAATAAGAGCTTTGCTGAGGTAACACTGCGTAGACCTTCACAATTCACCTTTCTTATTTATGTCCTCGTTGCAGTGGGGTTTGTGAGTTAAGAAATTATGTAATGCCAGGTGCCAGTGGCTCACGCCTTTAATCCTAGCTACTCAAGAGGCTGAGGATTGCGGTTCATAGCCAGGCTGTGAGACCTGCAAGTGGCGCTGTAGCTCAAGTGGTAGAGCATTGCCTTGAGCTGAAGAGCTGAGGGACAGCGCCCCATGATCCACAAAAAATATCATCTGTTGAATCATGTTTTTGTTGCTTAAGCAAGAAGTTGTGTACTTACCAGTGATCACTCCTCACATTGCGTTCACCTTTTCTGGCTGCTTCCCTTGAACGGAACCATACAGCACCATTTGGCACTGAAGGAACGGGAGCCAGTAGAGGAGGGGGCTGACCCACTGTCTCAGTGGCCAGAACTGCAAGAATACATACATAGGGTTACTTGGATTTTTGTCAGTCTGTTTGTGATTTCTTTCCTCACCCCAAAAAACTAGTGATAAATGACTAAGTTCAAGAAGTTTTCTTGTTTGTGCTGAGCCTGAGCTACTTTGGCTCATGAGCCACAGTTCTAGCCTTTTCTGAGTAGTTTATTGGAGCTAAGGGTCTACCTGACTGTCCTGCATAGACTGGCTTGGAATGGAAATCCTCAGATCTCAGCCTCCTGAGTAGCTAGGATTACAGGCGTGAGCCACCAGCGTATGGCTCATTTAGTAAGAATACTTAGTTGGATCTGTCATGGAACTGAAGGTGGGTTGTTTTTGCTCCCGAAGGGATGTCCGTCGCTTAGTGGTGGCCATGTCCAGAGCCCGACTCGGGCTCTACATCTTCGCCAGAGTCTCCCTCTTCCAGAACTGCTTCGAACTGACCCCAGCTTTCACACAGCTCACCGCCCGCCCGCTCCATCTGCACATCATTCCTACAGAGCCGTTCCCAACAGCCAGGAAGGTGAGCCTTGGAAAGTGCTTCAGTACTTCCTCTCTGAATGACCTTGGTGCCTCTTTGGAGTATGCTCACAATTAGAATCTGCTGCTTTAGACCATGTTGAAGTTCTCTTGTGTGCACTCCTGTTCTCCCTGTAGACAGCCCTCCCTGTACGCAGGCAGAGCCAGTGGCTTCTGTGACTTTAGACAGGATCGCCCATCCCCCGTGGGGTTGGCAGCCAGTTCTGTGGAAAAGTTTGCATCTAGGTTTTCTCACTAGCAGTTGCTTCCTCTGTCTTCCTTCTAGAATGGAGAGAGGCCACCTCATGAAGTACAGATCATAAAGAACATGCCTCAGATGGCAAACTTTGTGTACAACATGTACATGCATTTGATACAGACCACACATCACTACCAACAGGTAAGCTTGCTCACGTGCACTCTTGAGGGCACCTGTTTTCTATGGGAGCAGCAGATGCTTAGAGCCGAATTTGAGTTTTTTTGTTGTTGGTCATGGGACTTAAACTCTGGGCCTGGGCACCGTCCCTCAGCTGAAGGCGAGAACATTCTACCACTTCAGCCACAGCACCACTTCTAGTTTTTCTGGTGGTTATTGAAGAGTCTCACAGACTTTCCTGCCTGGGCTGGCTGTGAACCACGATCCTCAAATCTCAGCCTGCTGAGTAGCTTACAAGAGTGAGCCACTGGCACCCGGCTTGTATTTGATGTCTTAAACCTGTAAATATATATGAGTTGTTTATTGTCTTACAAGTATTTCATCCTAGTAATGCGATTTGGGGTTTCATTTTTTTTTTCTTTTTTGTTGTCGTGGGGCTTGAACTCTGGGCTTGGGCCCTGTCCCTCAGCTCTTCAGCTCAAGGTGAGCACTCTACCACTTGAGCCACGGCGCCACTTCCAGTTTTCTGGTGGTTACTTAGAGATAAGAGTCTCATGGCCTTAGCTGCCCAGGCTGGCTTTGAACCATGATCCTCAGATCTCAGTCTCCTGAGCAGCTAGGATGACAGGTGTGAGCCACCAGCACCTTGCTTTGGTTTTTTTTTCAGACAGGATGACAGTCCAGGTTATCTCAAAAATAACCAGAGTAAAAAGAGAGCTGGAGGCATAGTTCAAGTAGTGGAGCACCTGTCTAGCCTGGGTTTGTCTTTTTTATTAGACCTTCTTACAACTGCCACCTGCCATGGTAGAAGAAGCTGAGGAGGTTCAGACCCCAGACGTGGAGTTGGAAACTGAGGAAGAGGCCTTGGCTGCTCAAGGTGACATCATCCCCAGCCCAACAGATGCCAGCTCCAGCAAGGAGACCCTGGCCCCTCAGCCCGAGGAGCCCCCCTGTCAGGCAGAAGCCGACTCTGCTCCTGTGGCAGGAGGCCCCTCCCAGGGTCCCGCCGAGCCCCGACTGGACCCCCCAGCTAACCCTTCTGAGGAGGGGGCGTCCAAGGACTAAGCACTTCTTGAATTTTATGCTGCACAGCTGTCATGGCACACCTGTTCAGTCCTTATTTCTGTGACCTGATCTCTCCCTGTCTTGTATATATGTATATCAACAACTCGGATTTCATTTGTTCAGTTACAAGGGCAAATAACCTATTCCTTTGATATTTGTTCACTGAATTTTCTATAATCACACATTAAAATGATTTTCTATAGAATGAAATCAGACTCACGGTTTTGGTGAACTCTAGAAGAAAAGACCGAAGCCACTGGAGTTAGCCATGAACAGCCTGGTGCAGGCGTCCGAGGTAACAAATTGTATTCTCTGAGAAGATGAGCATGACGCAGTCACCACAGGTCCCGCTGGTCTGCCAGAGTCCAACTGTGTCTGCATTCGAACAGCCCAGCTCACACCTATGAAACAAGGCCAGAAAATAGGGCAGTTTCTCCTCACCAAGGTAGAATCAGGTACAGGAACAGGTTTGTCATTCAGCAGAGTGCTACAGGCAGTAAGTGCATTTGGACTTGACTCCTGTGGGCAGAGTCCCTGAGTCTGTCGATTTAGTTTTGTTGGTGCATCACCACCTACGTGGAGATCTCAGGTCAAAGACGTTTCAGACAGAGCAGGTAGAAGTACAGGACCCAGCAGTGGAGGTGTATGTAGTTAGCAAACAGCAGCAAGAGTGGTGTGGACCAATCTAAACCCGTCTGAACCAAGTCCTCATTCAAGTGCTTCCTGAGCACACTGCTCTGAGCAGCACTGTCCCACATCTGAACGCAGCCACGGGGGTAGGGTAGAACAGTGAATGACCTCAGGACCCTGGGAGCATGGTGCCAGCATCCCAGAAACAGCTGGCTAGATGTGGGATGGGGGGTGGGGGGGCTGTGTGAACCTCTGGTCCGCCAGCTCTGGCCCTGGACATGTAGGCCCAAAGCTGTTGGGAATGCAGGTGGTTGGTACCAGGGTAAAGATCCAGCCTGGCAGTCTGTCACAAACATGGGAAAGCAGGTGTGGGCATGTGTACGGGGAAACGGCACTCACCACATTATTGTAATTTGTGGATGTATGTCATCAGGCTAAGCAGGAGGAAATGAAGCGTTGCTGCATGACCACTGTTCTTGGGAAAGATGGGTTTTCCTCTGCCCATTGCAGATACAAATTATGATACCTGCAACCAAAACAAGTGGACAATGAGGCCGGCAGTTTTCTCAAGTGAACCATTTCACAGCTGCCCATCACTGGCCGCACTGCTTCATTCTAGACTTTTCTACCAAACTGAAAAGCAAATTTAGGTAGAGATGCAAATCCTTGGCCAAAGGTATTAAAAGATGGTGGATTTCACTGGGCTGGAGGCCAGAGAATTGCTGTTAAAATGTGGCACAGAATTTTTTAAAGGAATTTAAGTTTTTTTCTTTTTCAAAAAAAAAAAAAAGCAAACCAAATTGAGTTGTCTCCTTCACACTTAATTGGCAGAATAGGGGGCCGCAGTCCAAAGTCAGTTGATTTAGGTCATAAATGATAGCGTCTCAAATTCAGGAACTTTCTGTTTAATCTGGGCTCGGTACCAATAGGTATGGAAGTCTTTCAGACTAGTGTTCCTGCTGCTCTCCATCCTGTTTTTCTTGAATATGTCATGATTTGGGAGTCTATTTTTAAAAGTACACCAAGAAAATGAGCATAAAATGGAGCCATGCAAGCGCTGAGATTTCTTTCCTGCAGAGTGCTGAGTCGTAAGAGTTTATTCCCAGCAGCTAAGAATAAGTACCTCATTGATGTGGGCAAATGAGTGAGATCTAAACATTTCCAGGACTGTCAAGTTGACTTGCCGAGTTGAGAGGACAAAGTGCATTAAGGATGAGAGGGTGTTTTCCTCGTTCTCTTCCAACAGGCACACATCAAACGGACTTTGCCGCATGTTCCTCTCACCTGCCCGTGTTCTTCATCTTACACCAGGAGAGACGTCCTTGGGATGGCTTGGTTTCATGGTGTAATGCTGATGAAAACCTGGCGGCCTAGTGCTGACTGAATGCCAGCTGCTCTCGTCATTGTTCCCAGGCTTCAACTAGCAGAGCCATGTGGCCGGCGGAGTCCTAGGTCCCATCATGCTCCCAACGCCCGGGGCCCCTGACATCCTGTGCCTGGTCACCACTGCCCTGCTGGCCTTGTCACTCCTGGTGTCCCCACCTCCTGATCGCCGGTCCCTTCTGTTCCACTTCATACCCTACACCCTTCCTACCTCACGTAACTTGTGTTGTTCACTCACTCAGCTTTTGCCTCAAATACGCCTTTTTCTCTTAAAATGGTACACCAGTCTCCTTTTAAACACCACCCCTCTTGTGCGTGCAACATCAGTTAAAGATAAGCAGTTCCTCTTCCTGTGGAAAAACATTTGGTTATCTTTGTGATTACCATGCTATCACTCTCACTGATGTTTTGGAGTAATGGAGCCAAGCATGGAAATGGAGGTTGAAAGACTGTTTTTCTTTTCCCATTGCTGCTCTTTTGCAGCAATGGGTACTAGAAGCTTTGGGAGCTAGTGTCCTTCCGGGACAAACGCCCACTCAGCCAGTACCTAGGCTTGTGACAGGCTGAGACCAGAGTCCAGGCTCCGTTCAGCTGCAGGCTGCGGCTCAGGCCGTGGCTGCCTGACCTTGGCGTTTTACGGGGAAGAGTTGAGAGGAGATGGGGATGCATCACCACACCTACCCTGTTGCGATGAGATGTGATCTCAGGATTTCCTTTTGCCCTGGCTGGTACTCCAGTCCTGTACGTGTCTCAGGCAGCTCAGGTTACAGGCATGAGCCACCAAGTGCCCAGCCTTGGCCCCATTTTCCTCACAATCCAGTACGGAAAACACTACTAAAACACGGGAAAACATGTGTGGTCAAAACAAATTTGAGAAACAAGATTATTAGCAATAATCACAGATTCTGAAAAGTCCTATTGGAAAGAATCATTTTTAACTTGGTTTAAGCTAACATTTCTCAAACTTTAAAACATTAAAAAAGGTTGTTTTTTTATATAATACATTCTATATCTCCTCAGAACAGACTGGGAACCAATACCTTTATATCAACAAGAAACTTAGAGAGTTAAGACCCAAATGCGCATTTCCTGTAGCTAGAGGCAGGAAAGGGAAGGATAGAATAGCCTGTACAACATGTCACATTGCTGTCTAAGCTCTCCAATGTCATGCAGCATTATTAGCACGTCCTGATGGTGCAAATGAATAAAGGTTTGGCCAGTGCGTGACAGGCCTTCCCGAGCCTCCTCAGAAAAGGTCAGCAAGCATTTGGGTTTTAGGCTTCAAGCTTTCTTCTACTTTCCTACCATGCAGTAACAGTTTGTTTCATTGTCTCTGTTGTCTCTTTTCCTTATAAACTGTATTTCTGCTCATACCTACAACCCTAACCACTCAGGAGGCTGGGATTAGAAGATCTCAGTTCAAGGCCAGCTAGGGCAGAAAACCCCACAAAAACATCTCTATAATAACCAGCAGGAAGCAGGGCTGGAGTCATGGCTCAAGTAGTAGAGCACCACTTGAGTATCGAGGCCAAGTTCAAAACCCCAGTACAACAAAACAAGGAGGAATTACTTAAGACAGCCAGTAGAAGGGTGTCAGAAATAATGGATGAAGATTAAGGCAATAGAACAAACTGGAGTACATTTCCTTTCAAAGGTGTATCTGAGGGCACGCCCACGCCCACCCCCACCCCCCCAAGTGCCCGGCTACATCAGGCCTGGCCTCCCACTGCTGACACCCCCTGCACCCCAGGGTCAGCACTGGCCCACACTCACCTCTGTCTTGTGGTCCAGGTTCCAGAATCTCACAGGAAGCTGTTTTTCCTTGAGGGTTCCTGGTTAAATACAAAACTATTGAAAAGAGGAAATTAACATTTCACAAAAAAATCCAAGTAGACTTTGTTTGCTAGGTGACTTCTCTTAAAAGTGGTTAACAGGCAGGGCATGGGAAGCTGAGATCTGAGGACTGCAGTTCAAAGCCAACACAGGCAGGAAAGGTCCATGAGTCTCTTACCTCCAATCAACCACCAAAAAAAAAAAAAAATAGTGGAACTGTGGCTCAAGTGGCAGAGCACTAGCCTTGAGCAAAAAAGCTCAGGGACAGTGCCCAGGCCCTGAATTCAAGAGGGTGAGAGTTTATCAGGAAGACCACCACTCAAAAGGTCCAAGCTACTGTTTTGTTGTTTCAGAATATAACCTGGGAGGGGGGGAGGGTAAAAGCTGGCCTGGGCCAGTTGAGGCCGAGTTTGTGGTTAAGTTTGTGCCAGGGCTACTGAGATGCCACACCCGCTTTTCTCAGGAGGATGTTGATAAATCCTCTGGTCAGCATCTTACAAAAGCCATAGGTTCTGCTTCAGTTGCCATGGTTATAAAGTTATTTACATCATTCTTAAACACTAATTCGTTATGAATCAAGGGCCAGAACAACCGGTCGGCATTTATGCTTTGTGCTACAGTGTATCTAATTTAGGACAGACTAATGTGACTCCTGACCACTTATGACAAGACTCGGTGGTCTCCTGACACCAGAACAAGGGTGGTATGCTGCCCGCGCCTCCGCTGCTCCGATTGCGGCTCAGAGGGCCTCACCACACACAGACCCCGAGGTGCGGCTTCCTGCTGAGCTCCCCATTAGTTATGAGAGAAGCCATTTGTATTCTGAAATTGTACATCAGCCAGGCAATCATCATACAGAAATAGCCCCCTTGAAAAGAAAGCACTGCTATATTTGAAGCCTTAATCATGATTATTTATAGACCTGAGTTTAGTTGGAAATTTTCGCATTATACAGTAGCACTGTGACTACCAAGATCCATAGAGGGTGAAGGGGATTTGATGTTTGATCTACTTCAAGTTTCTGGGTAATGAACAGTACAAAGCATCTTTGCTTATTCTTGGCAGATGCCTTTCAAAATCTGCTTTAGTCAGCTCACAAGGAGACAGGGTCCTGAGGAGCAGGGAAGGGAGTTCCAACAGACTGGTCATGTACACAGAGAAGCTGTGTCTATCCACCCCAGATTAAGCCAATGAAATGCAAAGTCCAGTGGGGTGGCTCACACCTGTATCCTAGCTACTCAGGACAACCATGGGCAAGAAAGCTCTCAGCATGCGTCAGCCCGTAAGAGGGGCGGTGGTGTGCGCTTGCAATTCCAGCCAACCAGGAGCCCTTAACAGGATCCAGGGCCAGAGAGGGAGGAGTGAGACCACACTTGGAAAGCAAAAGCAAAAAGGGCAGTAAAGTCCTCCCAAAAGGCCCAAAGCTCCAACTCTGGTAATACCAACGGCACTCAGAAGGCTGAGATCCAAAGGATTGTCTTTTCAGGCCAGCCTGGAAAACACTCTCTCTGAAATGCTAACATGCCAACCATTCAAGCAAGGCAAGTGAACACAAGGCCGAGAATTCAAACTGCAGTGCTACTACAAAAGACGGAAGAAGAAAGACGACGACAGAAAAGGAGGAAGAGGAAGATGAATAAATAGTAAAAATTTTGCATATTGATGGTTTAGGATTTAGTATGAATATGCTTATCAAGACATTTCCTGGGAAGAAATTCTAAAGGAAGGTATTTTTGAAGCTGTACACCAGTGGCTCACACCTGTAATCCTAGCTACTCAGGAAGCTGAGATCTGAGGGCACAGGTTCCAAGTCAGCCTGGGCAGCCAAGTCCACAAGACTCATCTCCAAGTATTCAGCAAAAAGGTGGACATGAAGCTGTGGCCTAAGTAGTAGAGCACCAACTTTGAGTAAAAAAGCAAGGGGAAATAAAGGAGGAGGCTACAATGCTTTATCTTGCCCATGAAATTGTAACCCCTCTGTAAAGTATTTTCACAATAAAAAAAAAAAAAAAGCTCAGGGACAGCACCCGGACCCAGAGTTCAAGCCCTGTGACTGGGCCACACACACGCAGTGGTGAGACCCTCTCCTCTCCAAAGAGCAGATGGTCCGGTGCGTTTCTCTCCGCCGGGCGGGACTGCACGCCAGCGGTCCCTGGCCCTTGCCCCATGGCCCCAGGGAAGCAAGGAAGGCCGGGGGTGGCGAGCAGGGCCTGGCACGGATCCTGCCCTGTTCAAGGTGAGTGAAGGAAGTTTCCTTCCCACTGTCCAGTTACTCACATGCGGCACTCTCGGCTGGCACTCTAACACGAGCCACACCTCCACTTCCCACTTGTTGCTGGTAAACTGGAGGTAAGTCTCGTGGAAGTGTCTGCCAGGCTGGCTTTGAACCATGATCCTGATCCTAGCCCTCTTCAATGGCTAATAAAGCCACATGTAGCTAGTGGTTATTGTTTGGCTCACAATGTGAGGAGAATCACATTTCTGCAGTTATTGACCTTTTAGGAAATAGGTAATTCCTTTGAGGGAATATACAATGAAATCTTCATTTCCCTTTAAAAATCCAGTTAGGGCCGGTTGCCAGTGGCTCATGTCTGTAATTCTATACTCGTGAGGCTGAGATCTGAGGATCATGGTTCAAAGCTGGCCTGGGCAAGAAAGGCCGTGAGACTATCTCCAATTAACCACCAGAAAACTGCTATGGCTCAAGCGGTAAAATGTTAGCCTTGAGCTGAAGAGCTCAGGGACAGTGTCCAAGCCCAGAGTTCAGGCCCCACAACTGACAAAAAGAAAAATCCAGTTAGGATATTTTGCCTAGAATTCCAAAGCTCTGTGATTCTATGAAGCCTATGCAGTTAGACTCCCTGAGCCAACCCCATTCCACACAAACAGCCTCTGTCTCAAGCAGAACTGCTCAGGTGAATTTCCCCAGCTGCAGGAGACAGGCTGGATGGAAAATCCATGATCAGGAAAGGAGCACGGGGCCAGCCTGCACAGGGCAGGACTCCCAGTGTCAGGGAGACGATGAGACGACGCCCAAGCCGCGAAGGCGCTGAGGGAAGGCCGGCGGCGGTGTGGCCCAGCGAGGAGACTGAGCCCTGTACTCCGTGCAGCCGACACTCACATTCCAATATCTTTCTTTCCGGTCTGGCCAAGTTGATTCTACAAGGTCAGCCTCACGCTTCTGAAGCTTCTGTCTGAGCTCAGCTGTGCTCTCGGCATCTGCCCCGCTCCCACCACCCACGGTGGACTCAACCTATCTAAAGGTGCTCTGCACCTAGCTGCGGTGACTCTTCACTCCTCTGTGCAAGTGGGATGGTAGGAAAACCAACTGTGCTGACGGACCAGTGTGGTGCGGACACCTAACGGGAGCGCACCGAGTGACAGTGGTCACCCAACACGGCACCATCACAGGCTGGCACGCGGCTGCCTGCAGCTGCTGCCTCCACACTGGACTGCAGGTCCTGTGGGAACGCAACGTATGTGAAGGAGAGGCACGGGCTCAGCGTGCCTGCCAGAAAAACCCCAGCGATTAACCACCAGAGAGTGCTCAGAGGCAGCTGCTGCAGCCACTGTGCACTGCTGGCGTTGGGATGGCGGTGAGGATGGTGGTGAGGATGGAGGTGAGGATGGAGGTGAGGATGGAGGAGGTGAGGATGGAGGAGGTGAGGATGGAGGTGGTGAGGATGGAGGTGGTGAGGATGGAGGTGGTGAGGATGGAGGTGAGGATGGAGGTGGTGAGGATGGAGATGGTGAGGATGGAGATGGTGAGGATGGTGGTGAGGATGGAGGTGAGGATGGAGATGGTGAGGATGGAGATGGTGAGGATGGTGGTGAGGATGGAGGTGAGGATGGAGATGGTGAGGATGGAGATGGTGAGGATGGAGGTGGTGAGGATGGAGGTGGTGAGGATGGAGGTGGTGAGGATGGAGATGGTGAGGAGGGAGGTGGTGAGGAGGGAGGTGGTGAGGATGGAGGTGGTGAGGATGGAGGTGGTGAGGATGGAGGTGGTGAGGATGGAGATGGTGAGGAGGGAGATGGTGAGGATGGAGGTGGTGAGGATGAAGGTAGTGAGGATGGAGGTGGTGAGGATGGAGGAGGTGAGGATGGAGGTGAGGATGGAGGTGGTGAGGATGGTGGTGAGGATGGAGGTGAGGGTGGAG
Source organism: Dipodomys merriami (assembly GCF_024711535.1). NCBI lineage: Eukaryota > Metazoa > Chordata > Mammalia > Rodentia > Heteromyidae > Dipodomys > Dipodomys merriami. The sequence goes on from NW_027204373.1 coordinate 14,031, forward strand.
GTGAGGATGGAGGTGAGGATGGTGGTGAGGATGAAGGTAGTGAGGATGGAGGTAGTGAGGATGGAGGTGGTGAGGATGGAGGTGGTGAGGATGGAGGTGAGGGTGGAGGTGAGGGTGGAGGTGAGGATGGTGGTGAGGATGGAGGTGGTGAGGATGGAGGTGAGGATGGTGGTGAGGATGGAGGTGGTGAGGATGGAGGTGAGGATGGAGGTGGTGAGGATGGAGGTGGTGAGGATGGAGGTGAGGATGGAGGTGGTGAGGATGGAGGAGGTGAGGATGGAGGTGAGGATGGAGGTGGTGAGGATGGAGGTGAGGATGGAGGTGGTGAGGATGGAGGTGAGGATGGAGGTGGTGAGGATGGAGGTGGTGAGGATGGAGTTGAGGATGGAGGTGAGGATGGAGGTGAGGATGGAGGTGGTGAGGATGGAGGAGGTGAGGATGGAGGTGAGGATGGAGGAGGTGAGGATGGAGGTGAGGATGGAGGTGGTGAGGATGGTGGTGAGGATGGAGGTGGTGAGGATGGAGGTGAGGATGGAGGTGAGGATGGAGGTGAGGATGGAGGAGGTGAGGATGGAGGTGAGGATGGAGGTGAGGATGGAGGTAAGGATGGAGGTGGTGAGGATGGAGGTGAGGATGGAGACGGTGAGGATGGAGGAGGTGAGGATGGAGGAGGTGAGGATGGAGGTGGTGAGGATGGAGGAGGTGAGGATGGAGGTGAGGATGGAGATGGTGAGGATGGAGATGGTGAGGATGGAGATGGTGAGGATGGAGATGGTGAGGATGGAGGTGGTGAGGATGGAGATGGTGAGGATGGAGATGGTGAGGATGGAGGTGGTGAGGATGGAGGTGGTGAGGATGGAGGAGGTGAGGATGGAGGTGAGGATGGAGGTGGTGAGGATGGAGGTGAGGATGGAGGTGGTGAGGATGGAGGAGGTGAGGATGGAGGTGGTGAGGATGGAGGTGGTGAGGATGGAGGAGGTGAGGATGGAGGTGAGGATGGAGGTGGTAAGGATGGAGGTGAGGATGGAGGTGGTGAGGATGGAGGTGGTGAGGATGGAGGTGAGGATGGAGGTGGTGAGGATGGAGGTGAGGATGGAGGTGAGGATGGAGGTGGTAAGGATGGAGGTGGTGAGGATGGAGTTGAGGATGGAGGTGAGGATGGAGGTGAGGATGGAGGAGGTGAGGATGGAGGAGGTGAGGATGGAGGAGGTGAGGATGGAGGTGAGGATGGAGGAGGTGAGGATGGAGGTGAGGATGGAGGTGGTGAGGATGGTGGTGAGGATGGAGGTGGTGAGGATGGAGGTGAGGATGGAGGTGAGGATGGAGGTGAGGATGGAGGAGGTGAGGATGGAGGAGGTGAGGATGGAGGTGAGGATGGAGGTAAGGATGGAGGTGGTGAGGATGGAGGTGAGGATGGAGGTGAGGATGGAGATGGTGAGGATGGAGGAGGTGAGGATGGAGGTGGTGAGGATGGGGGTGAGGATGGAGGTGGTGAGGATGGAGGTGGTGAGGATGGAGGTGGTGAGGATGGAGATGGTGAGGATGGTGGTGAGGATGGAGGTGAGGATGGAGGTGGTGAGGATGGAGGTGAGGATGGAGATGGTGAGGATGGTGGTGAGGATGGAGATGGTGAGGATGGAGATGGTGAGGATGGAGATGGTGAGGATGGAGGTGGTGAGGATGGAGATGGTGAGGATGGTGGTGAGGATGGAGATGTGAGGATGGAGATGGTGAGGATGGAGGTGAGGATGGAGGTGGTGAGGATGGAGATGGTGAGGATGGAGGTGAGGATGGAGGTGAGGATGGAGGTGGTGAGGATGGAGGTGAGGATGGAGGTGGTGAGGATGGAGATGGTGAGGATGGAGGTGAGGATGGAGATGGTGAGGATGGAGGTGAGGATGGAGATGGTGAGGATGGTGGTGAGGATGGAGATGGTGAGGATGGAGGTGAGGATGGAGATGGTGAGGATGGTGGTGAGGATGGAGATGGTGAGGATGGTGGTGAGGATGGAGGTGGTGAGGATGGAGATGGTGAGGATGGTGGTGAGGATGGAGGTGGTGAGGATGGAGATGGTGAGGATGGAGGTGAGGATGGAGGTGGTGAGGATGGAGATGGTGAGGATGGTGGTGAGGATGGAGGAGGTGAGGATGGAGGTGGTGAGGATGGAGGTGGTGAGGATGATGGTGGTGGTGCGGATGGTGGTGGTAAAGACAGTAAAGACAGGTAAAGACAGCAGCCACTGGGCTATGGGTTCCACACAGAGGGTTCTATGTCTTACTTGCAAGGATCCACTGGTCTGTGTTTCCTTTCATACAAATGACAAAACTGAACTTGTGGGCGGAGTCTGCGGTGGAGAGGGTGGAGTGTGGCTTTGCTGGCTGGCAAAGGTGGAGGGGCGGCGCCGGTGTGTCCGCTGGAGGATCCGAAGCCTCAGGGATAGCAGGTCAGACAGGATCCATGTTTGTCTGCTGTGCACACAGGTGACTGTTGGGTCAGGGAGGGCAGGTGAGGCAGGATCCATGTTTGTCTGCTGTGCACACACACAGGTGACTAGTGGGTCAGGGAGGGCAGGTGAGGCAGGATCCATGTTTGTCTGCTGTGCACACACACAGGTGACTGGTGGGTCAGGGACAGCAGGTGAGACAGGATCCATGTTTGTCTGCTGTGTGCACAGGTGACTGGTGGGTCAGGGAGGGCAGGTGAGGCAGGATCCATGTTTGTCTGCTGTGTGCACACAGGTGACTGGTGGGTCAGGGAGGGCAGGTGAGGCAGGATCCATGTTTGTCTGCGGCGTACACACAGGTGACTGGTGGGTCAGGGAGGGCAGGTGAGGCAGGATCCATGTTTGTCTGCGGCGTACACACAGGTGACTGGCTGGGTCAGGGAGGGCAGGTGAGACAGGATCCATGTTTGTCTGCTGTGCACACAGGTGACTGGCTGGGTCAGGGAGGGCAGGTGAGGCAGGATCCATGTTTGTCTGCGGCGTACACACAGGTGACTGGTGGGTCAGGGAGGGCAGGTGAGGCAGGATCCATGTTTGTCTGCGGCGTACACACAGGAGTGACTGACTGGGTCTGGCCCCACTGGCTTCAGGAAATGGAGTTGCTCTGGCTGGCCCGGTGCCAGCCACCGTGTCCTCCAGCACCCTGGCGGCCACAGCACTGATGGACACAAACTGTCAGTGGGGCAGCACTCCACCCCACTCCATTGAGCGGTGACAACGTGGCTGCTTCGGTGAAGAACCAAGGGCTCACTCGATGCGCTTCCAAATGGGGGACGTACCAGTTCCTCCTCCATCTCTCTGACATTTTCTACTCTCACCAGTGACCCGAGTCCTGGCTTCAGGGGATGATGAATGACGGCCTGTGCTGACTCGCCGCTCAGCTGTGACTGCCTCCAGCCAAGGAGGCTCTGCTGCCATCTGCCCCGTGGCTGTCTCCGCTCCGCAAGAGGCCCTGGCTGGGCCGCGGCTGGGCACAGGCCTCTCCTCCCTGGTTCATGGCCCGGGCTCTTCCAGGCCCCTGTTCAGCCTCTCCTCACTGACATCACGGCAATCATTGCAGACACCCCCTCCCCGTGTCTGTCCTCCCAGGTCCACCCCTGCCCCTGGCCTTGTATTCCTAAATGGGCGCAGGGTCACCTCTCTCCCTCCACTGGCCCATGGGAACAGCTGGCCTCTTCACTGCAGTGAGACTGAGAGGTGGAGAAACAGTCCCCGGCCTGCCGGGGCTGCTACAGCCATTCCCATCCTCACACAGCCGCCGTGACTACTCCCGACCAGGGCTTCCAACAGAGAGCTTTGCTGATACAGACGAGAGCATCTGGAGTTTGACAGCGGGGAGAAGAGCAGTGAGCACGTTGGCAGGTCTTCACACGAGGAGAGGAGGAGAGGGCTCTGTGAAGCTGGGGAAGGAACAAAGGGCGTCAAGTGCCCAGCGAGGGTGATTCGGAACTGTACTCCACTTGTGTGGAGCATCTCCAAGATGCTGTCTTGCATATCAAGAGACGGCACGCACTCACCGTTACCCAGTATCTTAACCCATTTTCCATGACTCAGTACCACAGAATGCGAACTTGATCAAATTAGAAGGTGAAGGTGGGGATTGGCCGTCGCCTCTGGCAAAGGCAGAGGGGTCTGCAGAGACTGTTGGGGCCCAGGACATCACAACAGCCGGGGCCCATACTCACGCCTGTAAGCCAGCCATTCAGGAGGTTGAGATCCGAGGATCTCCGGTGGAAGTCAGAAGAGCTGGGGGAAAGTCCATAAGACTCTTATCTCCAATTAACCACAAAAAGCCTGAAGCAGAACTGTGGCTCAAGTGATAGAGTGCTAGCCTTGAGCAGAACCCTCAGGGACGGTGCCCGGGCACAGAGTTCAAGCCCAAAGAATGAGGATGGGCGAGATGGAAGGGAGACAGTATTTAAGAAACATCTCAAACTGCATTTAATAGAGGATTCCTGAGATAGTGTATTAACCCCTTAATCCACTCATCTACCAATCCTTGAGTAGATTAATCCATCGTCAAGACAGAGCCCCTATCACCCAATCACCTTTGAGACGTCAGCCCTGGGGGCGGGGCATGGCCCAGTAGTCCAGCTTGCATGGGTGCCTGGCCTCCATCCCTACCACCATAAACCAACGCAAGCCACATCTGACCATCTCTCCTAATAACTCACAGCAGAGGGCTGGGAAGGTGGCTCAGTGGTAGAGCGCTTGCCTTGCATGCATGAGGCCCTGGGTTTGATTCCTCAGCACCACATAAGCAAAAAGAAAAAAGCCAGAAGTGGTAGCACGCTAGCCTTCAGCTGAAGAGCCGAGGGACAGCGCCCAAGCCCAGAGTTCAGGCTCCAAGACCGGACCCAAAAAATAAATAACTCACAGCAGACATTACTGTTTTTTGTGGGGACATCCAGGCCACACCATCCAGTGACCCCCAGATGCTCACCAGAAAGCACTGATAGGCAAACCACACTCTTAAGGATGAGGAATTTACACGGGTATTTTAGCTTCATAGGGTACAATGTAGGGTTTTCATTCAGCTGTTCATTTCTTATAACTAGAGGGCTAGGGGGAAAAATGCCCTTTCTGGGCTGTTATCATTACCATCAGCTTTGGAAAGGCTAAGAGAAAATCTGAGCTGGGTAGTGGTGGCTCACACAGTGCCAGCTACCCAGCAGACCGTGACCCCAAGCCAGGCTTGGCAGAAAAGTCCAGGAGACTCTCAACCCCAACTAGCCACCACAGTGCTAGAAGTAAAGCTGGGTGCTAGTGGCTCAAACCTGTGAACCTAGGAAGGTGAGATTTGATTTTGTTTTGTTTTTTGGGGGGTCCGGTCGTGTGGCCTGAACTCTGGGCCTGGGCGCTGTCCCTCAGCTCTTCAGCTCAAGGCTAGTGCTCTACCACTGAGCCATAGTGCCACTTCCGGCTTTTCTTTTTGCTTATGTGGTGCTGAGGAATCGAACCCAGGGCCTCAGGGATGCAAGGCAAGTGCTCTACCACTGAGCCACCTTCCCAGCCCCAGAAGGTGAGATTTGAGAATCTCAGTTTGAGATTCAGCCCAGAAAGCAAAGCCCATGAGACTTATCTCCAATTAACCACCTAAAAACCAGAAGTGGAGTTGTGGTAGAGTGTTAGCCTTGAGCAAAAAACTCAAGGGACTGAGTTCAAGCCCCATGACCGACAACAACAACAAAAACAACAAAGTAGAGCTGTGTCTCAAATGATGGCACACTAAAGCCTTAGCAAAAAACTCAAGGATAGTGCCTTGGCCCTAAGTTCAAGCCCCAGGACCAGCACAGCACAACAAAACTACAACTATTCGCAGGCTTTCTGTTCCATCTCGGCCCGGAACTTGTGTGTAATCCAGCTCTTCTAGCAATTTGTCACAGATTAGTTTAAATTTATCCTAGTATACTGTCTTCTGGAACTGAAGGAACTGTAAGGTTCTTAGAGAAAAATTTTTGAAAAACCTAAGGCAGAGAATATTATATATACGACCTGTAAACACTATACATCTACATATACTATTTACCTCTCTATTCCAGCTAACCTATCTACCTACCAATCCACCTATCTACCTACCAGAAAAAAATCCAATATACACAAAAGCAACAGTCCATCCTGTCTCCAGTACCTTTGAGATACCTAAAGGCGTGTCTTCCTGCCCTCTACCTGAAGCACTGATAAAGCAAGCAGAAAATGCATCGTGCAACTACATATCCTATGGGAGGTGGCAGATGGTGGGGTCCACCTCCATTCCTGTTTATCTTTGTTCTGCCTTATCTTTTCCTCCTGGGGGTAGGAGCCATAGATAGCTTTCCTCAAAATGTGCATCTGCCCTAACGTTCGTTGGGTTTAGAAAGTGATTTTATGCACGGCATGATTTATGCCTCCAAACAATTAAAATCAATATTCTAGACAACACTGCTATGCATACTTACTATCTTCTGCACATGATGTTTACAAACTTCTCAACCTGACCGTTGTGAATGTAAACGTCCCATGATATTTAAGGAGAGTTGCACCCAAACAGAGAAGGCTGTATCCACTCATGTGCAAAGTGTGTTTCTGCTGACAGCGTGTTCATCAGGGTGGGGACTACAGCAGTCACTGCCGCAGGGGCATTCCCACCTCAGTGATGGGCAGGAGAGAGAAAGATCTCTTAAATTTAAACACAAGTCACACAATACACATTTTATAGACTATCTTCCCCCACAGTACCTGTCACTGAATCTATATAGTGCATTTCACAATGCACAATGTCCTAAATTCAGAAAGGGATTCTGGAGAAAAGTGGCATATTGGTATGCATTTTCTTAGACACCTAGATACTCATACCTACAAAATAAGTGGAAAGCTTTACACAAAGGCAACATTTTCTGCTTTCAGATGACGACTTCAAACAGGCTTTTCAGGGAACTCAAACAACAAAAAAACAAATGTGAGCTTGCATTAATATCAACTGAAAATGTATCAAAGACCTCAACCCAAGATCTGAAACTTCGAGACTACTTTAAGGGGGAGTAGGGGAAACACTGGCATCCACTGGCATATGCAGAAACTTCCTGTGTAGAATTCTGGGGGCTCAGCAGGGAGAAATGACAAATGGGATCACATCAAGCTAAAAAGTGTCTGCATAGCAAAGGAGTCACTGAGCTAAAAAGCCTACAGAATGGAAGATCTTTGCCAGCTATTTGTCTGACAAGGGCTGAATAACCAGAATATACAATGAGCTCACAAAAATAAACCCCTAAGAATTAATTAATAAATAAAATTAGCACATGTTCAAAGGAGTTAAATAGAGACTTCTCAGAGAAGAGGTAAAAATAAATAGTCAACAGACACCTGAAGAAATGATTAACATCTCTGGCCACAAAATTCAAATTAAAACATCACTGAGATTCCATGGTGTCCTAGTAAGAATGGAATGACTATCATACAGCATTATGTACAACAAATGCTGGGGAGTGGGGAAAAAGGAAGCCCGTCACAATGCCAGTGGGAAGGTAAACCAGCACCGCCATCATTCAACAGGCCTCAAAAAAAGCCAGATGTAGAACTACCCTATGACCCAGCCAGCAGCCACACCACTCCTGAGCATTTATGCAAAAGGTTGTAAGTCAGAATAAAGAGCCCTGCACACCCATGTTCTCTGCTACACTAGCCACCACAGTCAAGAATGGAAACAAAGCTGGGCACCAGAGGCTCACAGCCGCAATCCTAGCTACTCAGGAGGCTGGGAGCTCAGGATCTTGGTTTGAAGCCAGCCTGAGCTTTGTGAGACTCTAATCTCCAATTAACTGCACCCCTCCCCTCCAAAAAAAAAAAAAAAAGAAAAGAATGGAACTGTGCTAAGTGACAGAACACTAGCCTTGAGCAAAAAATCTCAAGGGAGTGTCCAAGCACACACAGGTGTGAGTGTGTATGTGCATGAACACGCGCACACACACATGCACACACACACGCACACACACGCACACACACACACACACACACACAGAGGAAAATTTAAAGAGAAGGTTTCAGCTTTTCTTCAGCCTGGTGAAGGGAAGGCAGAGGGGGTGGGTGGTCCTCGGGGTTGAACTCAGGGCCTAGATGCATGTCCCTGAGCTTTTGTGCTCAAGACTAGCACTCTACCACTTAAGCCACAGTGCCACTTCTGTGTCTTTGGTGGTTATTTGGAGATGACTTTCTTGCCCAGGCTGGCTTTGAACCATCTCAGCTTCCTGAGTAGCTGGGATTATAGTAGTGAGCACAGTGCCAACTAGGTTACACATGGTTAACACCTGTGCATTTATTTGATTGCAACCCTTTAGTGAACTGTATTTACCTGATACAACAGGAGGATAGTTTCAATCTTTCCATTAAAAAGTCTATCTCAATGTTAATAATTTGTCTAGTCCAGATGTGGTCTGAGATGTATTTTCAAAAACCTCTTCATAATATAAATCATATGTAAAAGTCAAAATGTTGTCACTGAAACTTCTGGAATGCCTGTGTGCTGAGAGGCATGTTCCAGAGACCTAGGCCTTGGTCCCTATCTCAAGAGACACCTCTTACAAGTCTGATACTTAGTTGCTGCTATCACTGGTCATGAGCTGATTTTTAATGTTAATTTCAAGTTTATTCAAATAATCTAGTCTAACTGAAACACTAAGCCAAAAGTATCATGTAGTAGAGTGTAGGAGGTGGCTTTTTCTTTCCATTTCTAGCACTAATTGCCCAAAGGAACTCCCCAAATTAGCATTTCAGAAAGAAGACCGTGGGCTAAATGACTTCACTCTGCTCTCACTGTTTCATTGTAAGTGTGGGGACTTCCACTGGAATACCAAGTACAAGAGAACAGGGCAAGGCTACATTCCCTGCACAGTCTGCCGAGAACCTGCCTGCCAGCCACCTTCCCCGCATGCTCACAAAGCTGCCTGTTCTCCAGTTGAGATTCTTTCAAAACTTTCTAATAACTAACTGTAAGTTTTTATTATTCCTCTACTTCCACATATGCTTGTTTCCTAGTTTTGTTTTATTCCTGAAATATTAACAGAGCAAGTCACACATGCATCTTGGCTGTTTAGAAAGAATTAAGACTCTTAACAGATCAGTCCTAACCATGGTTACATCATCTTACTGGGTGACTTTGTCTTTTGTCCATTTGTATAATCTACACCGTGAGGAGATTACCTGGGAACTTTCTTGGCAGAAAATCCAGTACTTGCCAGAGCAGTCTTTGTGTTCCTCTTCCCCATTACTTCTGGCCAAATGTCCTCCATGACCTTCACGCACCGAGGTTTCCTACAACACAAACACTTTCTGTAACAGGCAGTTTTCAACAGGCTCTAATGATGAATTTCATTTCACCAAATCCCTGGCATATAGCAGATCATTCCAAATGATCCACTTGTTTCCACGTGTGTGTAGAAACAAATGAGGACCACCCCAGGAGGAAAAAACTTAGAGTGACTTATTCAGAGTTGTACAGCCAGTTACACACCAGGTCTGGTTTTGTGAGGGACCTGAAGACACACAGGAGAATGACAGCTTTTAGTGGAAAAGGGAGGGCTTCTGGTGTGTCTCCACTAGCGCTTCTGGGCACAAGGAAGCTGCAGCTGGCCAGCTAGAAACGTGGAGTCCTCACTGACTAGCTTGGGACGAATACTTGGCCCTCTATGGTTGATTCTGAGCTGGACGCAGGGATTTAATAAATCAGCAGGGAGCTGTGGCGCAAGTGACTGCAGGTCAGCATGCCTTGAACAAAAAAAAAGTTAAGGGGCAGCATCCAGACCCTGAGTTCCTTTAAGAAAGGGCAGGACAATGGGGAAAGTGACAGAGGGGCTGACTGAAATTCATTGTGTGTATGTGTAGAAATGTCACAACGAAATCACACTTATTCAATTAGTGTATACCCATAAATAAATAAATAAATAAATAAATAAAAATCTAGAGGATGAAGTTGTGGCTCAGGTAATAGAGCACCTGTATAACAAGTATGAAGCCCTGAATTCAAACTCTAGTACCAAAAAAAAAAAAAAAAAAAAAAAAAATACAGAACCTAACAGGCACTGATTAATTCCTGAACACTTCTGAGATGGCTGCTAAGATTTGGGGGGGCTAAGGTTTTGGTTCCTGATGGACTGACTGCTAGAGCTTGTGAGCCAGTGTTCTACTTTCATACATGCTCTAAGCACTGCCTTTATATACTCATTTAGTCTCCCAAGAGGCAAGACTGTGGCTGAGTAGCTGCTGAACCACACCAGGGGTGTATTCATTAGGTGGGACATGGCCTAAGAAGTGGGAGAGCTAGGGGATTATCCTGATGTGTGTCAGCCAAACATACGCAGGAGATGACAAAGTGACATGCATAGGGAAGTAGATTCCTCCACCTCTAGGCTTCTCAATCCCTGCATGGTCACCCAACAGTAAGTCACAGAACTGAACACTTCCTAACCAAGACACAGGCACGCCTATGCCTGCTGGGTGAAGAGGCCTGCACTTCGCTTGCTGCCTGGTCAGCCGTGGTGGGGAGGGCACTCAGTCTTTCTCTTGCAGTGGGGGAGACGGGCTTACAGGTCACCACCCTGCATCTGCCACTAGCCAGAGGACTGAGGCCCACTGCGGAAGCTGAGCTTTATGAGTACAGCTTTGTTCCACCCAGTGACTAAGTCTCATCGTTCCTGGTGACCTTCAACTACAGAGGGAGTTGACATCCTGAGACTGCTATTCCTGGGGGTTTATAATTCTCCCCCTGGAGTCCAGTCTCCAAAATACCACCATGCACAAAGTAAGCAAATGCGTAAGTGGGGGGTGGGATGGAAAAACATACAACCTTATCCAGCAACTAAATCATACTAAATCTGAGGTTTAATGTTCTCAGGATCAAGGCACCATTCAACAATACTGGGTTTCTCTCGACAGTGGGCCTGGGCGAATGGGACATTGTGCCCTTGTCAACACCCTGTACAGCGGCTACGGCAAAGAGGAATAGTCCTTTCTTGCCCGATAGGAATAAACTTCTGAGGGCTTCCTAACTTTCCAACTCTCACGGCAACTGTTTGAGTTTGGCACCACTGCTTTCTAGAGGCGAGCTAACCTGCCTGAGCACACCTCCCTCCTGAGAGGTGAAAGTGGGACTTGAGTGAGGCAGGACCTCAACACTGGGATCTCTGCACGGTCCTCCCTCACCTACCAGGGCAGGGATGGTTCCAGTCTGTCTGACCCTAGCTGGCTCTTCTGATGGCAGCATAAAGGGGGTGGGGGGTGCCAGGAAAGAGAGGAGTCAGAGCAGGACGTGGAGAGGAATGGGGAACACTGGAATCATCAATAATAGTAATAATAAATGAATAAATAGTAATATAGAGCTGCATGGCTGACTCACAGCGGAGGGAAACAGAGCAGAGTCACAATGGCTGTGCTGGACTCATGAGGACATAAATAGCTACTGTGTATGTGAGAACACAAATGAGAGATTACATCACATAAACAGACTCAATTTAAAAAGCATGTGTGTCAGGGCATTGCTAGACCAGATCAAGGGCCTGAGTGAGGGGCCGCTGGCCTGGTGCATGAGGAAGGCCTGGGAATACAGGTGGGTGGCACGGGAGGAGTCGGCAGGAGAAAGGCTCTGTGATACTGTGTGAGCCCAAGCCATGAGAGGGCAGGGGATGCCCGCTGGCTCCGCAGGGCAAGATGCAGCTGAGCCTTTCAGCCGAGGTGTGGCAGGAATGAGGGCAGTGGAGTCAGGGGAGGGGCTGGAGGGGCTCACTGGAGTGGCAGAACTGTTAGGTAAGAGCAACCCAAGCACAACAGCCAGAAGGCTGAGTCTACAGAGGAGAACAATCACACACTCCAACCTGGTGCCACCGCAGGGGTAGTTTTTGGACCAACAGCATGTATATGCATCATCTCAAAATGTGTTAAAAAGCACAAAGGCACCAGTGGCTCACGCCGACAGTCCTAGCTACTTGGAGGCTGAGATCTAAAGCCAGGCGCCAGTGGCTCACGCCTGTAATCCTAACTACTCAGGAGGCTGAGATCTGAGGATCACGGTTCAAAGCCAGCCTGGGTAGGAAAGTCCATGAGACTCTTATCTCCAATGAACCACCAGAAAACCAGAAGTGGAGCTGTAGCTCAAGTGGTAGAGCGCTAGCCTTGAGCTGAAGAGCTGAGGGACAGCACCCAGGCCCAGAGTTCAAGCCAAACAACTGACAAAAAAAAAAAAAAAAAAAAGAAGGCTGAGATCTGATGATCTGATGATCACAGTTCAAAACCAGAAAGAAAACCCACAAGACTCTTATCTCCAATTAGTCCCCCCCCCATCCTCTGCCAAAAATACTGAAGTGGAGCTGTGGCTCAAGGGGTAGAATGCCAGCTCAGGGACTGCATCCAGGTCACAATTTCAAATCTCAGGAATGACCCCCACCACCAAAAAAAAAATAAAATAAAAAGGTACAAAAGGGAATCCTAACCTCAGAAGACACGAATCAAAATCAAAGAAATACAGCAATGAATAAGCAATACTAAAGGATGGGACTAGTAAAACAGGAAGAAGAAAAAAGCAAGTACCACAAAAATGACAAAATGGCAGAAAGCAGGGCATATTTCTCAATAGTGATATTAAACATCAATGGGTTTGACTCTCTAATCAGAAGACATAAAGCAGCAGCCCAGACCAGAAAGTAAGAGCCAACCATTTGTGGTCTCCAAGAAACACACTTCATTATCAAAGATAAACACAAATTCCAAGTTAAGAAAAAGCCCTTCCAATCAAATGCATCCTGCAAGAAGGTAGGAACAGCCATACTGGTGTCTGATAAAACAGACTACAGGCTAAAATCAGTAAAAAGAAACAAAGAAGGTTACTTTGTTTACAGTGGTCAACATATATGTACCTACCAGTGATGCACCTAACATATGAAATACTCAGACTTAGAGGGACAGACAGACTCCAACACACGACTAGACTGTAACACCCCACTCTCCAAACAAAGATCAGCAAAGAAACCTCTGATACCATAACTCCAATGGGTTTAATAGGCATCTGCAGAACATTTCACCCAGTAGCCACATGATACACATTCTTCTCAGCAGCTCATGAAACCCTTTTCAAAACAGAACATACCCTAAGACATAAAACAAACCTAAGCAATTTTTTAAAAAATAAAAAACGCAACTCCCTATATTCTGATCACAGTGAGATTGAATTAAAATTAATCAGAAGACACAACAAAAAATACTCAAAAACATGGACTGAACATTGTTGAATAACAACACATTGAAGAAATAAAGGGAGAAATCAAAAAGTTTCCTCAAGCCAAAGAAAATGAATGCACTCCTACCAGAACCTCTGGGATATAGCAAAAAGCAGTGTTGAAAGGAAGTCATAGCTTTAAGCACCTACACAAAAAGAAGAGAGAGATATTAGCCAGGTACCAGTGGCTCATACTTGTAATCCTCGCTACTCAGGAGGCTGAGATCTGAGGATCATGGTTCAAAGTCTGGTTCTTTCAAAAAACATTGTTAAATTACCCTCTACCTATCTTGACAAAAAAAAACCCAAACCAACAAAAATCTGAAATGAAAAAAGGAATCATCATAACAAATATTAAAGATAGCAACCATAAGAGATTACTTAAAATTTTACTGAAAAACCTAGAAGAAATGGGTATGTTTCTAGAGGCATTCTACGAGGTGCCAAAGCTGAACCAGGGAGTTATGAACCACGTTAGACCCATAACAAGCAATGAGACTGGGGAATAAAGAGCCTCCCAACAGATAAACATAGACACAAAGCTCCTAAAGGATACTTGAGGGGCTGCGAGGTGGCTCAGCGGTAGAGTGCTTGCCTCGCATCCAGGAGGCCCTCAGTTAGATTCCTCAATATCACATAAGCAGAAAAAAGCCTGAAGTGGCGCTGTGGCTCAAATGGTAGGGTGCTAGCCTTGAGCTGAAGAGCTGAGGGACAGCGCCCAGGCCCAGAGTTCAGTACCCATGACAAACAACAACAAAAATACTTGATAACTGAAGTCAACATCTAATCAAAAAAAAAAATCATTCACTACAATCAAGTCAATTTCATCCTGGAGATGTAAGGTTGGTTCAATAATCATAAATTAATAAATGTAATACATCACATCAATAGAGCCAATGACATCTCGATAGATACAAAAAAGTCTTTGACAAAATCCAATATCCATTTATGATAAAAGGCCCGGAGGAGGTAGAAACAGAAGGAACACATCTCAAAATTATAAAGGCTATTTGTGACAAACTTCATACTAGTATACCAACATCATACTAAATGGTGAAAAATTAAAACCATTTCCTCTAAACTCAGGAACAAGACAAGGATGTCTACTCTCTCCATTTGTTTCCAATATATTCCTGGGATTCGTAGCCTGAGCAATAAGAGAAGGGGATGCAAATCAGGAAAGAAGTCAAACTGCATGGCGCTGGTGGCTCATGCCTGTCATCCTGGTCACTCAGGAGGCTGAGATCTGAGGATTGTGGTTTGAAGTCAGCCCAGGCAGGAAAGTCTGTAAGACTCTTATCTCCACTAACCACCCAAAAAAGCCAGAAATGGAGCTATAGCCCAAGTAGTAGAGTGCTAGCCTTGAGAGCACAAAGAGCTTAGGACCGCTACACATGCATGCACACGCAACACACACACACACACACACACACACACACAGAGTTACAATCAGCTCTATTTGCAGATGATATGATCTTACTAGTAAAGGAGCCTGAAGACTGCCTAGAATTGATCCATAAATATGGCAAAGTATCAGGGTACAAATTAACCCACAAAAATCAGTAGCTTTAGCCGGGCGCTGGTGGCTCACGCCTGTCATCCCAGCTACTCAGGAGGCTGAGATCTGAGGATCACAGTTCAAAGCCAGCCCGGGCAGGAAAGTCTGTGAGACTCTCATCTCCAATAAACCACTAGAAAACAGGAAGTGGCACTGTGGCTCAAGCGGTAGAGCACTCACCATGAGCTGAAGAGCTGAGGGACAGCGCCCAGGCCCAGAGTTCAAGCCCGACGACCGACCAAAAAAAAAAAAAAAAAAAGTAGCTTTTCTGTATACCAATACTGAAAATCGGGGAAACAATTCCATTTAAAATAGCTTTAAAAAGAGAGAGAGAAAGCTAGTAAAGGACCTCTACAACAAAAACTATTAAACTCTGAAGAAAGAAACCAAGGAAGACACCATAAGCAAAAAGACTTCCCATGTTTATGAATGGGCAGAATTAAGATCATGAAAATGGACATAGTGCCAAAGGCAATCTACAAATTCAATGCAATATTCAAAGTCTCAATGTCATTCTTCACCAAGATAGAACAATCCAAAAATTCATATAGAACCACAAAGAGCCCTGAAAAGCCAAAGCAAATCTAGACCAAAACAAACAGAAACAATTCCAGATCTCAGACTTTATTATAAAGCTATAATTTAAAAAACCAAAACAGGTTGGTACTAGCACAAAGAGGGGGCTGAAGACCAATAGAATAGACTGGAAAATCCAGAAACAAACACATACATTTAAAGCCATGTGACATCTGACAGGGAAGCCAAATGTATTTATTGGCAAAAAGACAGGTTTTTCAACGAATAGTGTTGAGAAAACTGGACAACCACATTTTGAAGGCTGAATTCAGACCCTGTCTTCTTGCACTATTATCAACTCAAAATGGATCATAGACCGCAGTGTCAAGCCTAAAATGCTGCAGCACTACAGGAAGGAACGGGAGAAACATACTGGCATGGGCAGAACGTCTTGAGAATTCCAGGGGCTTAACAAATTGCAGGGTCAACAAATGGGATTACATCCAACTAAAAAGTTTCTGCACATGGGGCTGGGAAGGTGGCTCAGTGGTAGAGCGCTTGCCTTGCATGCATGAGGCCCTGGGTTCGATTCCTCAGCACCCCATAAGCAAAAAGAAAAAAACCAGAAGTGGCGCTGTGGCTCAAGTGGTAGAGCGCTAGCCTTGAACTGAAGAGCTGAGGGACAGCGCCCAGGCCCAGAGTTCAGGCCCCAAGACCGACAATAACAAAAAAGAAGCTGAAACATGTTGGAGGGGGTAACGAAGAGGGAGCACCCAAATGAACGTGAGCACAGCCAGTCATTGTACTCATTGCGTATGACATCAGGATGGAACTACGTAATCTGAGGGTAGGGATGGGGTGGGGAAAACAGGACAATCACAGAAGGGGTGACACTTACCAAGGTGTGTTGTACTCATACCTGACCTCCGAAACTGAAACCCCTTTATACAACTACTTAAAGCACCCTTGGTGTCTCTGCCCCACTCACGTCCTTAATTAGATCTACACTTAACAAGGAGAGAAGTTTAGAAACGTTGGTCATAAAATAGCTATGAAGATTTTTTTCCTAAAATAATGCCTTCAGATCCCTCCCTTGAAGATAGCATTCAGTAATGTATTTGTCTAGCTTAATTTTGTATTTGATGGATCACGGTCTTAGTATCACTGGTATTCAAAAGAGTTCAACAGCTGAATTCAAAATTAGACCCGCCTTCTAAAATACATAAGGGAGATATGGATGTCTGATCCCAAGGGCAGAGACAGCTCCCAGTTTGGCATTCTCTGGTCCAGCTGTTGAGTAGAGAAAATTTAGATTACAATAAGGGACAAAAAAATGCTCCCAATGCAGATTCCTTGCATTGCACATCTTTGGAGAACAAGTGGACATTCTTGCAGAGTACCAGAATAGGAGACTATCTGTCTGTCCTCAGTCTGGCAGCTGGCTTAATTCTGAAAGCCAAGGTATTATGAAGAATTTTGTTACACTTAGTTTTATTCTAGAGAAGTTATAAACCAGAGCTCTACAAATCTCTCAGGTGTGACTATCTTTGTTCTTTTCTT
>NW_027204374.1:0-30886 GCF_024711535.1 Dipodomys merriami
GCACATAAAATGAGTAACAGGGCCTGGGAAGGCAGTCAGTGGGTAAACACTTGATTAACATGCACGAGGCCCAAGAGGACACAAGAATAACAGAATCCCAGCGTTATAGCATTCTCTAGCCGTGGTGTGCTCCAGGCGCTGTACCCTTGTCCCCTAGCTGTAGATTACTTTCTACTTCATCCTCTCAGGCAATCTCATCAATCAGAAGAGAAACTGAGGCTCTGGAAGTGAAGGAACTTTCTCAAGGTCTCATAGCTGGATATCACAGCCCTAATTCCATGGTAAAAATGGCTCTGGCCTTTGCTCCCCGGTCTCACTCACTCATAATCCCACAAGGACAATTCCCAAGCCCCAGTCTAGTCCCCAGTACCTCCCAGGTGATACGGATGATATTTCCAGTACCCAAATCCAGCACCTCCTGTGCACAGTGTACCTTCTCCACTCGGCCCCTAATCTGCTTTCTCATCCCTTCCCACCCTCCATTTACCACCTGCCTTCCTTCCCCATCTCCGCTCACTGGTCCACCTCCATTTGCTTCACATTTCTGCAGGAGCCCGTGGTCCTGCTGTCCTCCCAGGGTGCATTGCTCACTCTGTCCTGCAGCCCCCAGTGAGCAAAGAGGCTCCATCGGAGCCCACGGGGAGCAATGCATTTGCATTCCACTTCCCGGGGCTGTTCAGATCTCACCTGCAATTCTTCTGACAAATCCTTATCAGCAATGCCCATGGCGGAGTCTGTGGCGACTTTGTTCATTCTTATTAGCTCTGCACAGATTAGCTCTTCACAGTGCCTGGCTGGTTCATACTGATTCCTGATAAATGTTGTGACTGATTTTCCTCGACTTGGAAGCGGTTGGGGACTGGGGCTGGGGTGGCAGTGGAGGACTGGCAGGAGGGTGCTGGCCAGAGGAGGACGAGGAGGAAAGCGCAGGCAGGATTACATCTGGGCTATGAAATATTCATCACATGTCTGCCAGAGTCGGGTCAGCTCCGTCGCCCGGCAGTAGCTTCTCTACCAGGTAGTGCTTTGAAATACACTGGCTGGGAGGGAGGGTGCGGGGGGGGGGACCTCAGCAGCCCCCTCCTCAGCCCTGAGAGGCTTCTAAGAGAAGGGGCAGAGGAAGTTAAAAGGAAGGAAGGACTTTGCCGTCTTCCTCAGTCCCTCCTTTCTGGCCTGCTCATCAGGAGCAGGTGGTAGAGTAGCGATACTTCCGGTAGATATGGCTCTTCTTGTGTAGGTTCTGCTTCTCCCTCTCCATCCTAAGAATGCCAGCCTTCCTCTGCTTCCCACCAGCTGTACCACGTTCCCAACAAAAGGATTTGAGACAAGTATGGCGTTTTTTTCCCCCTCAGCCTCCCAGATTTGTACAATGAGGTTGAATTCTGCTAAGACCTTTTCATTTACCTTTCCCCTGGACCTCCCCGCCCCCGTCTCTTCCCACCCTCCCCCCACTAAGTACAGGAATGAGCACACATTAGGGATTCAAAACACGGCTACCAAGTAAAATATACTCCACAACCTTAGCGAAGTTGGTAGTGGGTATCACTGCCCGTGCCAGACCAAGGCAGACATCACTAAACAATCTCTTACACTACTGTCCTGAGCTTAGATGTGAGTTGCCAGTTTTCCTTGATATGAGGCTAAGCGGCCACTTCCCAATCTAGGAGATTAAAAATAACAACAACACCTATCTGGCATGTTGGCTCTTTGGTACCCTTATGTTATCTCCTTAAGAGCTGGGGCCACCTTTCTATTTCAAGATACTGGTATGGTACCCTGAATAAATATGTATTGTGGAGATGAAATAGATGACAATTTCTCGAGATAACTCTGCCTTCTTTGAGCCCACAAAGGAAAGCTATACCATCACTTTCTGAAGTGATCTGGTCAGGGCTTACTGTTTGAAAACTCTTTTGAGGTGTCTACCTCAAATCCTTCATGCTGCTGTAGAAATGGACCTATCGTTCACGGGAGATAAAAATCGAATGCTTTGAGAATTGGAGATCTCCTTTCTCACTGCCCAGAAGTTGCAATTCCAGTGCCAATTGCCTTGGTCCAGAGAAACCCAACACATGCCAACCACAGGGCCCTGGAAGATGGCCGCCTCCCCACAAGCAGGAGACTGGAGACTTTTGGAGGCCACTTCACACTGCAGCCACAGCGTACTCATTTGCCTTTTGCCAGATTTATCTGCTCCCTGGTAGCCTGCCGTGCTTGGATCTGTCCGCCTGTCACCAGGACTAATGTTGATGGCAGTATCTCCCTGCTCGGCCTCCTCCCGGGGGGGGGGGGGGGGGAAGGGGGGAGGATCTCTAGCCTCCTGCCAGAGGCCTCAAAGGAAAATGGATGAGCAACTGACCTGCAAAACAAATACCAGGCTTCCAGGTTCTGATAAAGATTAAATATTGGAGGAGTCATTTCAAATGAATATATAAAGGCAAATGGAAGAAGCCTTTTAGATACCGACAGGGTGAAATACAGGCAAACAAAGAGAGATGTCTTCGGGCAAGTTCAACGGCAAAGAAGTTGGAGGCCTAGAATGCAGTCTCCCCTCAAACACCAAGCTCCAGGGGAAGAACTCCAAAGGAGTCACCCCTGGTCCTCCTCCCCCATCCCCACCCGGACAGCAAAGGAAAGAGCGTGCTGAGCTCCAAAGGCTGGTGCCAGCAGGATGCTGCCATCGGCTCCACCGAGCTGGCCCATCCGACTGAGGGAGAAGCCCCATTACTCAACACCATCTGCCTTCCGCGTGGGGCAGCCAAGAGGCAGGATCACTGGCAGGGACGGGGCTCTGAGGCCCCGAAGGAGAGAGAAATTGGGGGAAGCGCAAGGTCAGGCACGGCTGAGAGAGAATGGGAAGTGGAGCTGGAGAAAGCACCAATGTCTGCAGATGGAGGCTGTGTTCCTCAGGCCTGGAGCAGAACTTGGTGACTTGTGCAGTTGGTACAGAGCCAGAAGCCACAAATGACCAGGATTTCATTTCCAGTCGCAAGGGAGGCTTCCGGTAGAAGAGAACAGCTGGGAAGACCAAACACTAACTACCTCGTGCCTCCTGGGGGCGGGGCATGTGCTGCGCACACTGTGCAGAGGGAAGGCTCAGGCTAAGAGGCTCAGGACCACTGGTGGGGTACAGCAGAGGAAGGGAACTGGAATTTTCTGACAAGGGTGCAGGCTCTTTATCCGTTTCATCGATTCCTCGCAATCCTGAGCTAGAGGTGCTCTTGATACCATTTTACAGATCAGACTACTTTGTTGCTCTCAGGTCCAGAGAACATGGGATTAAAGTGGAGATTGCCACCATGTCTGGCTCCCAATCCTTTCCAGTCTCTTACCAATAGGGTTCATTTGTAGATAACCTTAAGGAAGTGTGAAGAGCTATAAAGTGTCACGGCCTTTCCAGTTTGGTTGGAGCCATAGAACCCAAGCTAAAACCAAAGTTCGTGTGTAAGGGACAAGAGGGGAGTCCTCTTATTCAATCTGTGGCACCAGCATAACCCTGCCGTCAGGGCCTCCAGCCCAAGTAAACACAAGCCACAGGACTATAAGCCCAAGGTGTTTTGTGGGAAGGATTCTGTCGCCATAGTTTGCAAGGATTCCTCTATGCCACTGGCACTTGGGCTGCAGGATATCCTGACTGCACAACTGTGGAGGGCACTGTTCAGAGGACACAACCTGAAGTGAGCCCTCTGGGAGCCACCGAACAGAACAGAAACTGAACAGTCTATCTCCCTTACACGTGCTGCTCTTTCTCCAGATGTAGCATAAGGAGAAAAGGGGGAGGGGAAGTTCAAGGAACTTCCTTGGCTGGGGGGGTTCTATGACAGGCTGGTAGCAGGGGCAATGGCTTCTGGGTATTCAGATCCAGGAACACTGGTTAGTTAGGCTCATGCTCAATTCCACCTTCAGTACCTGGCACACAAAGATGAGCAGGCTGGTCCTCATCCTCCAGGAACTCTAATAATAGCAATCGAAGTAGTAGTAGTAGTAGTAGTAGTAATTTTTTTAAATCACTATTACTATCTGGTGAGTGGACCAGGCACAGATAGCTAGCAGTCAGCATACTCTGTAGTGAAAATAACCTCCTTATCTACATAAAGCAAATGCCCCTCCTCAAAAATTCTCTCGTTTAGTATTTTGATTCCATTCTCTCACAGCGTTACCCTCGGTTCTGACTTGTTGTCATGTGACTGGGGGTTTGCACCAGGCTATCCCACAGCCAGCCACAATGCCGCTGCCACCCCTGGGTACAGATCCCCCGACCCTCCGCTTCACTCCTTGCAGCGCGCTCTGGCCCTCTTTCCCCCTCTGGAAGCCAGCCAGCCTGCCCTGTGCCCCCCCCCCGGAGGAAGAACCCACAGGCCTCTGTCAGGCCCCTGGTGGCATTGCCAGGCTCCAACAGGCCAGGTCATCGGCCTGGCAATCACAGCTCCAGGTTTGATGGTGTCAGGGAAGAATGAAGTGTCTGGACCAATTCCCATCTAGGGGCCTTCCCTTCCCTCCAGATCACTGGGCCACTGTTTCCTGTACCAAGGTAATTTAGCCAGTGTGTTTTGCATCCCTCCAGCAATTTCTGGTATGAGGTCTCTCCGGACATGCTCTGGGGCCACCTCTCCTGCTCTTTTGCCATCTCTCTTGGCTGGAAGAAGCAGTGATAGGCCACCGGGGGCAGCCATGCTGGCCAGGGAGACTGAACCACTCTAAGAGGTGTCGCTGGGGGCCGGGCTGCGGCCTTGCTGATACGCTTTCGTGCATTGCTTTGAAGCAGTTTTGCAGAACTTACAATCCGGTCCATGCTCACTGGAAACTGAGTCACTGGATCTTACCACACACTCATTTCCCGAGGTAGATATTCTTCTTTCCCTACTCTCTTTCCATTTCTCCTCAAAGAAAAAGCAACCGCCCATTCCATTTTTCTTCATGCTGTGGCCCAAGGTGATACTCACGATATTTAGCATCCTTTAAGGCAAGGGCACCAACCAAGCAGAACAAACGCTTAAGGGCCTAGTGGTCCTGGAAAACCCCCTGATGGGCAGGACTAAAAGAATCTTAGTGTGTGTATTTTGGAGGCCGGTGGGGTCCCAGAGGAGAGGCAGGCACAGATGGAATGGGGGAAGGTTTTCAAAGGACCTCAGGGCAGCGGGTCCACTTGTATTGCAATATTTGATCAACTTTTACAGTTCCACTGCAGGCTATGCGAGCCCTACTGGTGAATGCTAATAGTCTAAGCCTCCAGTTTTTATCATCCACCCTCTCTCCTCTCTCTCTCTCTCCCTCTCCCTTTCTCTTTCTCTCCATTTGCTATCGAGATGAAAGAAAGGGGCGGGCCCATTATAATTTGAGATCCCTTGCAAGGGACAAGGACATGCCAGGGTTTGCAGAGGAACAAAAGGAACGTTAAAATTATGGCATGCCTATTAAAAATCAGCCAGGCTGAAGTGGTCCTGACTAGCAGACAGGGCCGGCCGCTCCAGGGAAGTGGTACTTAAGGGAATTTGCAATTAAGAGAAGCTTGGAGCCTTGCCACACACTGCTACCCTGGTCTCCTTTTTTAAATTAAAAAAAAAATCACAAAGCAGAGTCCTAAATGGAAGATGACAATAACGTAAGGTGACAGATGCCAGTTTGGCAGGAAACGCCGGGAAGACTAAGTTACTTACCTGTAGCACTTGCGTTGCCTCTCCGTCTGGAAGTCACAGGCTTGGTGGCTGTCCAGGGAGAGCCGTCCAAATTCCTGAGAACCAGGCTTGGCATCTGAGTCTCGGCAGCCCACCCTGGGTAAACATAAGCATCTGCAGTCAGGAGCCCTGGCCCCCGCAGGCAAGCCTACTCCAGGAATCCTGCTGACCGCAGCTGTCCATCGGGGCTGGGGAGCCTGGCATCACCCACGCCAGCCTCTCCAGGGGTGTGGCAGCCCTGCCTGCCAGCAGCCACCTCCATCTTTGAGGAAGGCTTGATTCTGTTTTTAGGAGCAATTGATATACTGGGTCCTGGTAGTGAACCAGGAGCCAAGGGCTGGAAGGCTCTGGGGCTGCTTCAGATGGCTGGTTCTCTGAGATCACATTGCTCCATCAACCCCCCCCCCCCCCAAGACGGACTGGCACCGGGGCCATTTAGGGAGCTTGATGGTATGGATGCACTACACTGCATGTGTATGCTCCCAGATCTGGTTCTATTTCATCCCTTCAGCATCCCTGGGAGGACAACTTCATCTCTCCGTCACAGGTATCAGCAGGGTTCAGAAAGGATGATGGATTTGCCCTAGGACACATGGCTGCCAGGGACAAGCAAAGTGGGGCCTCAGGCTCGGCCCTTGATCGTAAATGCCGTGACCTTTGGAAAGACAGGTGCAGGCGTCCAGCGAGCAGGACTTGGGATGCCAGCCCCCTGCCATCTAACCAACCAGAGGAAGCCCCAGAGCTCCTTAAGGGAGACTTGTAGAACCATCCAGCACCTGTCTTATGGGAGATAATGGCCTCTCCTTAAGATCAGTAACCTTTAACTATATTCTCAACTTGCTTCTTTGGGACCTGAAACCATAGGAGGTGCGCACGCGCACGCACGCACGCACGCGCGCGCGCACGCGCACTCACACGCACGCGCGCACACGCACGCACACGCACACGCACGCACACACACGCACGCGCACGCACGCACACGCACGCGCACGCACACACACACACGCACGCACACACACACACACACACACACACACACACACACACACACACACACACACACACACACACACACACACACACACACACACACACACACACACACACACACACACACACACACACACACACACACACACACACACACACACACACACACACACACACACACACACACACACCCCCCCCTCTGGATCACAAACACAGGTACATCAGAAGTCTCTCCCTTCATGGTCCAAGAGTCTGCGGCCAGGTACTGGTAGGTCACTCATATCTCTAACTCTAGCTAGTCAGGAGGTTGAGACCTGGAGGACTGTGGTTTGAAGTCAGGTTATGCACAGAAAAAGTATGCAAGACTCCATCTCCAATTCATTAGTAAAATGCTGGACAGGAGTGCAAACAAGCTGAGCCAAAGCCAGCGGCCATGAGTTTGAGTCCCAGTACCCACAAGAGTCTCTGAAAAGACAGAGACATGCACTCCTCTCAGCTTAGGATGACCCCTCTTCTTGTCCTGGACTGGTGTGGGAGACAGGCTGCAGTATGGCCCTGCTGGTTCCCCTGAACACCAGAGGCCTTGGATGCTGACCCGCAGTCTATGATTGGAATTGCTGCTGGCCCCCTTTGGATTTCAATCTTCAAAGATTTGTTCTGAGGATGTAAAGCATCCCTTTTCATTTCTTCTTCTTCATCTCCTCCTCTTCTTTCTCCTCCTCTTCCTTCTCCCTCTGCTTTCTCCTCCCCCGTCTCTTTACTCCTCCCACCTCTATTTCTCCCTCCCCTCCACCCCAGTCCTGGGAGTTTCACTTATACCAGATTGACCTCCTGCCTCTGCTTGTATTTTTTCCTGGATCCTGGGGTTTAAACTCAGGGCCTGGGTGCTATCCCTGAAGCTCTTTGTACTCAAGGCTAGTGTTCTACCACTTGAGCCACAGAGCAACTTTTGGCTTTTTATGAGTAGTTAATTGGATATAAGATTCTCATGGACTTTCCTGTCCAGGCTGGCTTTGAACTTCAATCCTCATATGTCAGACTCCTGAGTAGCTAGGATTATAAGCATTAGCCACGGGTACCCTGCCGCCTTTGCTTTTTAAACACCTGAGATTACAGGCATGTATGTGCTGACTGAGTTTGTCATTTCTTGATGATCCATCTTAGAAACGACAGCTAACAGTTACAGATTGAGCCAGGCCCCCCGTGCTAGGTACCTTGTGCACAGCACCTCATTTAAAGTACATAATGAGAAGAAGCTTCCATTTCCCCTAGTCAGGAGACAGAATGAGTGCAAGTTTAGAGAGGTTAAGTAACTTGCTCAACACCAAATGGCAGATTGAGGATTCCAGAACATTAGCTCTCTTTTAACAAAGTATTCTTATTTGTTTCTCTTTTGGAAACAATATTCCACTTTGTGTAAATAAAGACTGTTAGAATGACACTATTAGAAGCAGAGAGCATATAACACAATTATAATTCAGCGCTGCCGCTGAGGCCGGATTATTGAAATATACAGCCAGGATGGAATCAGTTGACAGTCAGCTGGCTGGCTGTCGGTCTCTTTGTCTGTCTGACTCTTCCACAAGGCTCTTCTCCCAGAGCCTGGAGTGGGTTATCTTTTGCTTTTGCTGACCTGCAGCCACTCTGTCTTCTTTGAGAGAAAGAAATCCATTTTTATCTCTGGACAGAATGAATCACTTCTTCCTCCATTTTTGATGTGGTATGATGCATTCACAGGGAAGAGAAAGACACAAGGAGAAGGTGGTATAGGGGCTGTCTTGAATTCTACTGAAGAAGAGGTAAAAAGAAAAAAATAATAAATCAGCCCTGCTGACACCCTCACCTGATGCTTCCAACCTCCACAAGAAGAGAAAAAACTGTTTCTCTTGGCTAAGCCACTAAGTGTGGAGTACTTCCTTATAATAACCCTAGCAAAGAATACAATAAACAAACTTTCCTAAGTTGCTACATGAATCAAAAAACAACATCGACCCATAATATAGCTCGCATGCCAGCCAGGTCCTGGGGCTTACACCTGTAATCCTAGCTACTCAGGAGGCAGAGATCTGAGACCAGTATAGACAGGAAAATCTTGTGAGGCTTTTATCTCCAATTCATGATGAAAAAGCCAAAAGTGGAGCTGTGGCTCAAGTGGTAGAGCACCAGTCTGGAGTTAAATAGCTAAGAGAGCTAAGAGACAGCATTCAGGCCTGAGTTGGTAGATACAAGGTAAATGAGGACAGCAAGAAAAGAGGGAGAAGAGAGAAAAGAGAGGAAAGTGGAGAGAAAGAAAGAAAGAAAGAAGGACGGGGGGGGGAGGGAGGGAGAGGGAGAGAGAAATGCGCTCCGTTATAGCATTAGTCACTTAGGTACAGGTTGGTCTCCTATAGGCCAAGTCTTCCTGAAAAAATGCTTCTTTCTGGCTGTATCTTTGGCACATGCAGGCAGGATTTTGGCTTGGACCAAGAGGGGGCACTAGAGTGGGGTGGGGTCGGGGAGAGGAGAGTGTTTGGGGGTGGCCCAGCCCCCTCCAACCCTCCCAGGGGGCTCAAAGCACCCCTCCCCTCAGGAACCCAGTTGATTGGACAAACAAAAGCCTCCAGTTAAATGTCTGCGGGGAGAGAATTGCGGGAGCTCTCGACAGCAAATTAGGCATTTAAAGCCAAGCGCAGTGGCTTTCGGAGATTAAATGCATTATAGATTTGCTAAACCAGAGGCAAGCCAAAGAAAAGGTAGACAGATCACTGCTACCCTTCAGGCAGCTGGGAGGGCGGTGGGGGGCGGTGGGGGGGACGCCATTGGCCGGCCCCTGTGCAATCATGCCGCAGGAGTGCAAGGCACAGGCTTAATTTTTCATTTGCAATCAAGGCCCTGTCCCCCATCCCCCCCTCCTCATAGTCCCAGAAACACACACACACACGTCCTTCCTGGGGATCTTTCTCGGGCTGCACTAAGGAGAGAAGGGAAAATTATCCAGAGAAAATGGTGCTGATTATAGGACAGAGGGCGAATGACTAGAAGGCTTACAGCTGAGGGGCCTCCAAGTCCAGGGTGTGTGAGGGAAGGGGGGGCGTTCAAAGCCTCCTGGGACCCTGGCTGGCCCCAAGACTGCTTTCCTCCTGGAACTGCAGCTTGGGGTGCATGGGAAGAGATGGTCCAGTACCAGAGAGGTGCTCAGACTTCTTGGAAAGTTCTTTTGTTCCTTTAGTTCATTCCCATCCTTGGGATAATCCAGAATGGGGAGCAAGTAGAGAGGGTTGAGGCCTAGAGCAGGCCCGGGGCCAGGGGATGAGATTAAGGAAGCTGGAGGAGGGGAATCTGAGGAGCCTGGCTCTAGAATCAGACTTGGTGGATTCAAGCTGGGCTCTAGAATCAAGTTTGAGGGATCTGAGGAGCCGGGCTCTAGAATCACTTTGTGGATTCAAGCCGAGCTCTAGAATCAGATTTGGGGAAACCAAGGAGCCAGTCTCTAGAATCAGACTCGGGGGGATCTGAGAAGCCAGGCTCTAGAATCAGACTGGGAGCGGGGGTGGTGGGGGGGGGGAATCTGAAGAGCTCTTGTCCCTGCCGCTGGTTTGGACTCACCTTCGGAGCGTCTTGGTAGGTCATTCCCCTCATCTGCATCCTCTGCAGCGCAGGAGCAGGAGCAGGAGCAAGTGTGCCTCATCATTCTGAGGTTCAGAGCCTAGAGGAGCCAAGGTTCAAAAACCAACACAAGAGAAAGAGGCCTTGTGCTCCCAAAGCACCAACACAAGGCCCTGGGTGGTTCTCGATCTCTTCTGAAAAGCAGACAAAAGAAAACGAGCTCAAGTTTGCAGGCTGAGGGACACAGATTAGACCTTAAAAAAAAAAAAAAAAGAATTCTCGCAGAGGGGAGTAGTTAAAACATGAAATTGGATACAACAGGAGGTTTCAAACCCTCTTTCTTCCAGAACTGTAAGGCAGCGAATGGTCCTCTGAGGGTGGGTGGGCCTCCAGTGCTGGCCTCAGCCTCCCAACCTGCCTTTCTGAGAGACTCCCTTCCCTGACCCAGACCTACATCTGGATATGGAATTTCCAAGAATCCCGGAGTCAGACGGGCGGGGGTTCTGTCCCTAAAAGGAAGGCACCCAGGTTCGAGCGCAAGGTGTGATGGGATCCGCCCCGCCCTGAAGCCACACCTGGGCCTAGGCACCTTTCCTCTCCCTCCAACAAGGCCCAGCTGGAAAGGCCAGGACTAGCAACTTCCCAGACTGCTGCAGAAGCATGTCTGCGCACGCGCTCTTTGCAGAGTGGCTGCAGAGTCCAGGGCTGGAGTTGGGCCCTGACCGCAGCTGCCTGTGATCGGATATTAAGTCTGCTCCCTTCTTAGGCTGGGAGAGTCCCTGACACAAAGCCTCCTGCTTCTAGACAGTGGCAGGGAAGGGCGGGAGGGGGGGGGATTCAGGTCTGGGAGCTAGGGAAGGGGGTCCTCAATGAGTCCTTCAATGACTCATAGCCCAGAGCCCCACCCAAAGCCCTGAGAGCTTGAATGATTCTTGAATGGCTGCAAGTACCCAGGCCTAGCCTTTACTTAGCCACCTCTCCCCTGTCACAAGACAAGCTAGCTAACTCTTGAGTTTCCAGGAAAAAGAAACTGACTGCCCCTAATTCTCCCAGCCCACTGGTTCCCATCAAAACAGGACGGAGCTGCCCCTGGGTGGTGGGTAGGCTCCCCAGGAGCATGGCTGCAGGTGAGATCAGCAGTAGCACTACCCACTTGTTTCCTTCCACATGCCACTTCCTTTCCTCTCAGTCTCCTCATCTGGAAAAGGCAGACCGACAGCGCCTGCCCAGGGGTTGTTAGGAAGGTAGGCGTGTACCTGCAGTGGTGGAACTGCCTGCTGAGCACAAGCGCTCTGCTTGTTCTGCGCGTGTTCGGCCTACAGCTATTGTTCCGGCCTCCAACCCACCTGGAGGAGAAGGCAGTGGGGGAGCAGAAGAAGCGGTGTAACCCAGGGAGAAACAGAGCATGGGTCTTTTCTCTTTAATCCTCAACAAGAAGCCCCCCGGGCTCCTTCTAGTGTTCGAATTCAGCCTGCTTAGCAAAAGGCCTTGTTCTGAATTTAGGCCAAAACAGGGTCTCCATCTGCTCGTGGCTTAGACCTGGAGAGCCCCTGTCCCAGAAACCTTCATATCCCTTATTCCTGGGCAAACTGGGATGGCTGGTCTGCTCTTCCGCAGGAAGTCTGTACCAACCCTGCCTCATGAAGGGATCCAGGAGGCAGCTGGCTGGCTGTGGGTCGGACCCCCTCACAGTCAAGAAGGCATCTTGGGACATCCCCAAGTCTGAAGCTAGCCCATCAGGTCAGTCTTGACTTGGTAACCACGCTATCCAAAGTAGTCTGAATGCAGTGGTCCTATCTTTTTGTTTCTCTGCAATACTGGGATTCGATCTCAGAGCCTGGCACTTTTGCTTAGCTTTTTACTCAATTGCTGGTGCCTTACTACTTGAACCACTTCTAGCTTTTTGCTAGTCAACTGGAGATAAAGTCTCATGGGCTTTTCTAATTGGAGTAGCTTGGGACTCGATCATCAGATTTCAGTCTCCTGAGTAGCTAGGATTACAGGGGTGAGTCACCAGTGCCTGGTAACTATTCCTGTTCCCCATATAACACACTAGAGCTTCCTGAGAGCCAGGACTTGTTTCTGTCTCTCACTTAGAAGCGAGCGAGAATCAAGGACATCCCAACAGCAAAGCAAATCCCATTGAATGATTAGAGGTCCAAATAAGACAGCAGGATTACTTCACCCCACCTCCATTTTACAGGGGATGAAACTGAGGTAGAGAAAGGTTAATTTGGTCCCTAGCATCCCTCCTAGCCTTCAACTGGAAGTTTTTGATTAGTTTGACTTGTTTCCTTTTTTTTTTTTTTTTTGTATAAGAATGGTCTATCTCCATCCATCAGAGCAGCTGGGAAACATGTTCCTAGGAAAACTCCAGGTGAAGTGGATGGGGCCAGGTGAGGCTGCCATCTTGGAAGGGACACCTCCCCCCGCCCCCCAGTTTTAAGGACTGTCTCCACTCTGCATTCATCTCATACTGCATGGATGGGGAGAAAGGCTGTAAATTACTTGAGCTATAGATCTCACAATTACTTTCCCTCTCTCTAATTTGGATGTTAATATATTAGCTACAGCTTTGCCTTCTAGGCTAGAAATTGTTTTTCCCCCCCGCCCTGAAATTATACATCCAGATAGAGTAGTGTTCATTAAAGTAAGATTAGGAGAGGATAATATGTGAGAGGTATGTAATCTTTTGCAAATGGTTAGTAAATTGGAACTACCCCAATTACAATCTTGTTCATCACACAGGGCTGAATTACTTTGCCTGGGATGGGAGTCTCAGCCACAGCTCTGTGCAGCTCCCATTTCATAAATATTGTATACACATGATATTCTCAGCCATCTGCTTCACTGGTCGCTGAGCACATTTTCTGACTTTCTGGTTGAGTGCGGAGAGGGGCGGGAGCAGGGTGGCCACGCTGCCTAGAGGCCCAGCCCCGCTTGCCTGTGCCTTCCGCAGGGCTCCGCTGGTACCACTGTGCCTCGGGCTCCGTCCCAGGCCAGCTCTGGGCTCTGTGGTATCTTCCTAGCCCCAGGGCTCTCACCCCGCTGGAACTGCTCTGTTCTTAACAGAACTTTCCAGAAAAGGCCTTTGGAGGCTCATGAAGGTATCTCAGAGCAGGAGCATCATGGTGCAGCTGGATCATTGCGGGGGGGCGGGGGGAGGAGGCGAAAGTAGGAGGGAGTGGGGAGCGGGGGGGGGGGGAAGGGCAGTCCCTGGAATGGGCTGTAAGGCCCCCTCTCTGCTGTGTGTAAGCCTTGGTCCCAGAGACGGCGGGTCACTGTACCCCGTCCACACAGGCAGACTGCTGAGCTTGAAGGGCTTGACTCTTCCGCTGGCTCCTTTGGGTCTGACCCAGACATGCCATCAGAGCTGCCCTTTGACCCATGCCTTATCCCCAATTCCCATTTCTTTGAGAGTCAGTGAAGCGCAGTGTATAAGAGGTGAGGTGTCCAGGGTCAGGGCCTACCTCAGGGCTGAGGTTCAAATCCCCTCTGACTGTTGATCAGTTGTGTGGTCTTGAGCTAACAGTGTCATCTTCCAGTGTGTCCACATTCCCCAGTCTGTGCAGTGGCCCCATCACAAGCGCCATCAGCCTGTGGATCACGAGATCTCGCTGCTGTGGAAGCCGTAGCTATTCTTTTATTGCCTTGGGCTGGCTGTTTTTGTTTTTATTTTCCCCTGCAGTCTTGGGATCTCCCACAGAGGAACCCATCCCAGTACTTATTCTCAGCGGACTCACTAAATGGGAGGGAACCAGCGAAAGAAAAGGGCTGGGTTGTTTTAGGTGCCGGGGATGTGCCTGGCACGGTCCTATGGAAGTTCTTCCCTCTGCTCCCATCGTTCTTTGAAGTGGACACACAGTACCATTAGACTCATCGTGCGGAGGGAGGCGAGGCTCAGGATACTCTGAAAGCCAAGTTTCCTCTGGCAGTCTTATTTTTAAAAAACGTAGTTTACCACTCATAGATAAAAGGATAAAAGAAGTCCTTCATGTGCTCCACACGGGAGTCTAGCTCACCTCCGTGTTCCATCCTGCTGGCTCGTGGCGTTCCTAGCTTGCTGGACTACTGCCCACCCACAATTCATACCCCTCCACTTCGTGTCTTCATGGTGCTTTCTTGGACTTGACTGCCCTCTTCCTCTCTACCTAAGTAAATCCTGTTGGTCCCTCAGCCTAGCCTCGTCTTACTCCAGTGAAGTGGTGGAACGTCTCCCAAGGGGCTTGGTCCCCATTTGACATGATTAGCAGGTGGTGCAACCTGAAGAGGAGGGGCCTCGTGGAAGGTCTTTAGGTTATTGGGGTCATGTCCCTTGGAAGGGGGGGTGGGCTAAGTTCCTCTCACTTGGTCTCATTTGCTCCTGGGCTCCCACTCTGTGTCCCCAGGGGATAAGCAGCAGCCTGCTCCTCTTTGTCACCCAGAGATCCAGGGCAGCCCCCCCCCCGGAATGCATGGCATTCTCAGTGTTGCTGCAGGGGACCTCTGTGAACAGGGATTTACAATGCAGGCTCAGTCCAGGTGGGCCGCATGCTCAGTTTCACACACCTTTGCCAACGCTAAGGGGCCTGGGTTTTTTAATTTGCCAGGGGACCCTGTGTGTTTTCTGTACCTGGCACATAGCTTGCCACATAGCTGGGCGGGGGGGGGGGTGGGGGGTGGGGGAGAGGGTAAATATGAGTCTATACGTGTTGGGAATGGGTTTCAGATCATAACCCTTCCATTTTTAAAATCCTCGGCCTTTGCGGTCTCTCCAGTGTGTGCCATGCTTTTTATTTCTCCGCCTGCGGAGAACAGAATGTCATTCATTGAGCACTTAATAGATTTGTCTTTCCTGATGAGGCCGATGAAAGTTGCATGTCCTCCAATCAGCCTTGCAATCAGCCAGTCAGCCACTCACCCGAGACAAGTGGCAGTTCAAATGCAGCTAACATTTCTTAAGTGCCTACTATGTGCCCAGGTGTGTGTCCTGGAGCCAAGCCCACAGAAGATGGGCGAGGCCACTCCATGACCCTGCTTTGCAAGGGGCGAGTAGGCCAGTCAAGCCCAGATCTCCACACAGGCTGTGGGCGATAACGAGAGTGCGTTTCACCCAGCGCAGGCAGTGAGTTTCCCACTGAGCTGCATCAGTCCCCTGGAGGAAGATTGCTGGGTTCTACCCAGAGTTTTCATGCACCAGAAATGGGCAGTGACTGGGAATCGGTGCTTTAGTGAGCTCTGCTGCCTTGGTGGGTGGGGAGGGTTGGGAGGGGAGGGAGATCAGGGGCCTCACACCTCCAAGGCTGGGGACTCAGTTCTGCTCCGCCAGGCTGCCAGCAACTGGTGTCTGTAAAATGGATGAACGCAACCAAAGCTACAGTTTCCATGCAAGTGTCTTCCTAGGTGGGAAGTGCTAAGGACTCAAACTGGTGTTGACAACAAATGCCCAGGGAAGCCGGGGAGTCATTGAGTAGCTGTGGGGAATCTGAGACTCGAGTGCCCCTAGTGCTCAGGGCACTAACAGTCCAGTTGTAGAGCTGAGCTCACACTAGGAATAAGAGGAAAAAAAATGTGTCAAGATAGAACCAAGTGCCAGTTGACCTGTGCCTGGTGTTTGAATCCACCAGTGGGGGCCCAGGATGCCCTGAGAAGGAGGAAATATCCCCAAGCTCCTGATCATGATCTGACAGATAGCTCACACCAGTGTGTGGCAGGGTGTTTTGACCCCTGCCCCATGTCCCATCCTCACAGGCTGCTGTGATGTGGGTAACTTTAGGAAGGAAGAATTTAGAGACTTCTCCCAGGTTGGCTTCTATGAAGCCAAGGAGTTAGGACTTAAACCCAGGTCTTTTGATATTAAATCTTGTGTCTTCAAAATGTTGAGGCAGAAGGGTGAGGGATTAAGTGGTTGTGTGGCAGGGGGCGGACTTTCCTGGGTCATGTGGCACATCCTGACTGGGCCAAAGTGGTATTCTTGGTAGTGGGAGGGGGAGAAGGAGGAGAGGGGTGTGTGTTGGAAACCCCCGGTGACTTCCAGATGCTTTATTCCCTTCTTCCCAGCAGGGTTTTCTCTGACAGCGTGAGCTGCCTAGACTGGAAGCAGCTGGGAGAATAAAACCCACAAGGTCAAGGAGAAGCAAAGCAGAAATCACCATGTTACATTTGCCTTGAAGGAGAGAGTAACAAAAGAAAGCGCAAAGAAAGGTCCCAATCAAGGGTAGAGGAGAGACCTGGCCCCAGCACCCGCCCCCAGCCCCCCAAGAACTGTTAACATGGAATTCAAACGCTCAAGTCTTTATTACCAAAAGAAAAAAAAGAAGTCGCTGCTGCAGAAGAGCGAGAGCTAGTAAAGAGTGGAGCGAGGCGAGAGCCACACACTGAAATCAATACTGCCCAGAACAAGCATTATCCTATGTGAACACCTCAAGCCTCTGCCTAGAAAATTTGATTGGATCTTCAGAAAAACCTATTAGTGTGTTGTCAGGACCTTCTGGTGATAACTGATCAGCTCTCGCCAATCGATGCTCTTCACTTGTGGAGCTCCTGATTTTTTAACAGCATAATTGTTTTCTGGTGTTTTTTTTTTTTCTTTTTAAATAAGGGGCTGCTGGCTCCCGTATTCCAGCAAATGGGGAGTCAAAGTCAGACTCCCAACTTAAAATATTGAGAAAGGCAAGAACTCCAGTCACTTTTTCCTAATTGTACAATTATTTCCCAGAGCGCGCTAGGGATGGGAGGCTGGGGGTGGGGGTGGGGGCGGGGGTGGGGGAGGGCAGGCTTTTTCACCTGATCGAAATTGTGGAGAAGACTCACTGGAGTAATTACACAAGTCGAAACTATTTACCAAGTGAACGCTGTTCTTTATAAAAGAGCCTTTATTTATTTTTTCAAGAATAAGGGCAAAAAAGTATTTTTTAAATGGGATGTCCTCATGAAGACGAGAACACCATAAAGCAACACTGAAATTAGTCATCAGTAATCACAACATTTAAAACGTCCAACTCAAGAGCAGGCAGGGCATCTTCTTTAGGGTTTTAAATGTACTTGTAACCACCAACCACGGAGTTTTTGCTTTTTTTTTTTTAAACTCAGTTAAAAACAAGGTGAAATTGAGGCTCTTCAGGGACTAAAAGCAGAGCCCAGGGAGGAAGCCATGGGCCAGGGTGACTCGCTGACATGGAGGCACAGCTGGAAGCAATATTCATGAATACAGACTCCTGGATCAGCAGCTCACTGCTGGACTATCTCCTCCACTCACCTGAACAAGAACCAAGAGCTGGACATAGCAGCAAAGTCAGCTGCCACCGCCCCCCAGCCCCGTCCCCCCGCCCCCCAGCCCAGGGTGTTCATCCCCAACAACTGGCCCAGTAGTTTGCCAGGGGGTTGCTGCAGGTGGGATAGTGTTACAGGTTCCCTTTGCTGAGCCTAGGAGAACCATTTGATAACGAAAAGTAGCAAGTGTTCTGCGCAGGATTTTTTTTTTTTGGGGGGGGAGGGGGGAGCTATTCAGCTCTCCATCCTGAGTTCCCTGGTCAGATCCTTACAAAGTGTCAGTCTTCCAGGAAGGTTGATGGCTTATAAAAACAGTGGTGCCGGGCTGGGCTGGGAAGGTGGCTCAGTGGTAGAGCGCTTGCCTTGCATGCCTGAGGCCCTGGGTTCGATTCCTCAGCACCACATAAGCAAAAAGAAAAAAGCCGGAAGTGGCGCTGTGGCTCAAGTGGTAGAGTGCTAGCCTTGAGCTGAAGAGCTGAGGGACAGCGCCCAGGCCCAGAGTTCAGGCCCCACTACCGGACCCCCCCAAAAAACAAACAAACACACAAAAAACCCCAGTGGTACGCTGCCTACCTGGCAGTCCTGCCCTGAGCTAGCTTCCTTTAGTACCTGTTCTATGTGCTCAGGGTTGAGGTTCAGGAGAGGAGAGGGATAGGGCAGGGTAGTGTTGGGGTAAGGAGAGGAGGAGGCAGAGGAGAATAAGAAAAGGAAGAGGAAGAAGAGGAGGAGGGAAAAGGAGGAAGAGGAAAACCACAGAGGCAGGACTGTATTGAAACCTTTGCAGGCCTCTATTTAGAGGTTCGAGTCCACAGTGCAAATACATTGCAACCCCGTAATAAATACATTTATACCTGATTATTTGTCTTTCGGGGGGGGTTGTTATTGTTATCGCTGTTGCAATTTGCTGGCTGTTTGACAATGTATACTTTTGCAGATATTTAATTAAACATTTGGTAAATTTGGCTTGATCCGTTTCTTCTCTGTTTTTGAAGGCTCGCTAATTTGTTTCTTTCCCGATTTCAAGGATGTCCACTGGCCCTGGCAATGTTTGTAGGACACAGGCACTATAGACATTGACCTTCATATAAACACACACACACACACACACACACACACACACACACACACACACACACACACACACACACACACACACACACACACACACACACACACACACACACACACACACACACACACACACACACACACACCCGTAGCCCAGAGAGATAGACGGGATGGATGGGACAAAAGACAGCGGTGAACACGACACAGAGGAACAAAATCAAAATCCAACCAAACCAAAACTTTTAACAAAGTAGGCAGAGGGACTTTGGAAAACATAAAAACCCTTTAGAATTGCTAGCTAGAAAGAAGAAAGAGAGCAGGCCTTACCTGGAGATTTCCAGGAAAGAGACAGACTGGTCCAATGATAGATTTAAAACTAATAACAGTAAAAGCTCCCTCTCATTGTTAATTTATTAAGCAAAGGGGCCAGATACTCTATTTGGCTTTGGTAATACAGAGCTGGATTGGGTTGTCTCTACTCTCAAGGAATTCATTGTTTTACTGAGGGAGAGAGAAAGAGAGAAGTAAACTACCAGCTCAGATGGGTGATAAGGACCAGGGAATTGAGAAAACAGAGAAGCTACCTGAATTTGCCTCCAGGGGGGAAGGCACCCCCCCCCAGAAGCCCAAGGCACAGGTGTGGGATGGTGCTGGCAGAGCATGGGGAGAGGGGTGTAGGGCAGGGCTGGGCATGGTGCTGGGATGGATTCTGCAGTCCTAGGTCATCTAGAGGCAAGAGAGCAACCTCGCCGACTTCAGCATAGGACTGACTTGGGGTTGCAGCAAGAGGGACTGGAAAGCCAGGCAAGAGGCTAAGGACATCCCTTTGGTGGGTTGAAGGTCAAGGGCAGAGGTTGAAGGTCAAGGGCAGAGGACCAGCGTCAGGCAAACGATGAATTTGGGTTGAGCTGGAGAAGCAGGAAAGGGCCATCTAGTTTGGGAGACTGATGAGGGAGGAGTTCGTTTGGAGGAAACTTAAAACCTTGTCAATTCCCCAAAGCATGATGGCCCTCAAGCAGATGTCACAGCCAGATGCCCACAGCAGAACAATGTCCCCGCAAGGCCCCTGAAAAGTTAGCAGGAAGACCCAGCACAAACTCTTTTGAGTAGAGCAGGGAGGTGAGAGTCTCTTGGCAGATCGTGATATTCTTTTGGCAGCCCTAGGGGCAGGCTGCTAGAAATCCAGTTCACTCTGCCTTAGAAGAAAGAGTTTGACGTGGATAGAGAGAACAGGGAGACGATAGATACACACCTTTAGGGCCCCATTCAGAGTAGAACTTAGCATCCTGCTGTGATTCATGGTCAAAGGGAGTGTATTAGAAATCAACTCCCAGCTCTCTGCTCCTCCAGGAGTCCCTATTCTTTCCTGGCTAGCAAACGCATCATAGCTAGTGTGATAGCAAGGTTGAATGGAGAGCCAGCTCTAGCTGTGAACCACACCAAACTCACCGGGTTAAACCTTTGTCACCCAGAGCTGACCCTTTCCTATAGGAAGAAGGAACAAGCTAGAAGGAAGTGCCATCACAGCCGAGCCTAAGCCATAGACATTGCGAGCCATTGCTTCCTTCCGTTGATTTGGGCCTTTCAAACAGATGGATACTCTCGCACAACATTGCCAAGATTAAAAAGAGAGCGCTAGCTTACTACTCATGGCTGGGGAGATGGCTTTGGCCATCTCAGGGAGCAGTGCTCTCAATTCCTGGCCAGAGATGTTTAACATGCAAGGGAAGAAGACATTGTTCCCCTAAGTAAAGGGACTGGATTTCTTTCTTGGTCTTCGCTGTTGGCAAAGGAAAGACAAATGAGGGATGGTATGAATGAACCACACATATCCATAGAGAAGCCAGAAGCCCCTCCAAACACGTTGTTCATTTGTTCGCACAAAAGCCAGGCTGGCAGCCCTCTCTGCGCGTCGTGTTCACAG
Organism: Dipodomys merriami; assembly: GCF_024711535.1. Taxonomy (NCBI): domain Eukaryota; kingdom Metazoa; phylum Chordata; class Mammalia; order Rodentia; family Heteromyidae; genus Dipodomys; species Dipodomys merriami. The sequence continues at coordinate 20,494 of NW_027204374.1, forward strand.
TTGGATCCTTAATGCATTGTGAGCGTTCAATCAAACTTTTAGTGGTGAAACTCTGGGAGCCGAAAGCCAGCTAAACCCAAATGGTCCCTTTGCTTTTCCAATCTTTTGTGGCTGCCTGGCTGGGCTCTTATGGGTTTTGTTGTCAACAAACTCCTGGCTTGCCTTTGAGCACTCCAAATTATTGAAAATGACTACAGCTTAAGACTGGCAGGATGATTGTTAAAAACAGCCCTGGCATTAATCATAGCTTAAGAGCTTCTGGAAAATGATTCTAATTCAGAAGGGGTGGCTTACAAAGAGGCTTGTTGAAAGCGAAGCAGACATCAACTTCTGAGAGGCAAAAAAAGATTCCTTGGTATATGCCCACACCTGGCTTCTTCTACAACCCAGCTGGCAGAAGCGTGTGTGTGTGTGTGTGTGTGTGTGTGTGTGTGTGTGTGTGTCACAGCTTACCTTTCCAGCTCACCCCACTTGAGACCACCTTGGGGGCTTTTCCACTTAAGTCCCTGCTCCCCCTCCCCTATCTAGGACCTTGAGATGGGAAAGACCTGGAAGTCTCTTCTTCACGTGGTCATCAGAACAAAGGCGTGATGCTTTCTGTCAACAGTTGGGATGCCTTAGACCATTGCTAAAATAAGCTGTGCGCAGAGGCAGCTGCGTGGGCAAACACATGGTCAGCATTTGCAAGCAGCCAGGCAGGGCAGCGAGCTAATACTTCTGCCTTTTGCCTGCCTGGCACAACAAAGGAGAATGATTTTTGCCATCAGCATTCTCCCTATCATGGAATCATTGCACAATTTAGTATGATTAATGGTTCCCATTTAGGAGAGACTGAGAATGCAAAGAGTGAGGGACTGGTGGCATTCGGCTGGGGGAAGCGGAGGGGGGCGTGGTGGTGCTTGCGGCTACAGCTTGAGTGAAAGGGAGAGAGAGACCCACCCAGGCTTCTCCCTCCATTTCTCCTTTCAGGCACAAAGGGGGAAAGACACATGGCTTTTGGCATGCATTTGCATCATACACAGTCAGATAGCTGCAACACGGGGGTGGCTTCATTCTTGCAGCCTTCTCGACATTTGTGACCAGCACTTCTTGTGGTCTGCTGAAGCAAGTGTGTCATTGGTTCCCAGAGACATCTCCTAGCTAGGGGCCGGCTTGAGAGCCCGGGCACAGTGATGGGGCTGCATAGCCGAAAGCTAGAACTAATGACACCATTTCTTGGCATCCAGATGGCCACACAGAACAGCCACACAGGGGGAGGAAGGACCACACCCTGGTGCTGGGAGGGTGAGAGGTGACCTCCAACATAATTGTCTGTCGGTGAAGCACCCAGGCTGGCGGGCCGAGTGTCAGCTGGCCTCGGCTGGCTGGCTGGCTTTGCAGGGAGTTCATCTCCAATTTGTGGCATCTTTTGCTTTCCGTGTCTTGGAGGCGTCGTAGCTTGTCGGGTCTCCCAGCTGCTGCGGGTGAGTAGTGAGACAAAGGGCGCCAGGCGCCAGAGCCAGAAACTCGTGGGTGCTGATAGAAACCAACCAGGAAAACACAGAGAATTCAAGAGGGCCTGCGTGTTTTAGCAAAGAGGCTCTGTGACGGAAGCCAGAGAGGGAGAAAATTGGTGATCTTGGCTGGCTCTATAATGTGACTCCAGGCCTTTCTCGATGCATTGGTGTCTCTGTAAGGAAATCTATTATTTTTTTTTTTTTCTCCATAAACTGTCTTAAGTATCTCCTGGACTACATTTCTGGCTGTGTTAAGAATCAAGCCATCAAGAACAGCTGTGAATGTTACACATTTTCAGCAGTAGCAATGGACTTTGGCAGCGAAGTAGGAGCAAAAAAACAAAAACAAAAAACAACAACAAAAATAAAAACCAAAAAACCCCCAAGGAGGACATTTCAGTTGACAGTAATGGCATTTTCCCTTCCTTGTCCAAATGGTAAAAGATTCATGCTCCTAATCGCAACACTAGCTGCCCCATCACTTTATTCTGGGAGAGGAGGTTAGAGAAAACAGGCCTAGAGAGAGGGAGAGAAAGAGAAAGAGAGAGAGATGGATAGTAATTTCGTCACTGCTAACAGAGACTGATTAGTGCGGAAGGTTTCCTTCCCTAGCAATACTTTTTAATCAGAACTGCGGTGACGGGGCACACAGCCTTTGAGGATTAGCTAGGCTCGAATCTGCCAGCATACACTGTAAGTTTAAGCGATGAAATATACAACTACAGAGAAAACAAACCAAAAAGAGTAATAAAAGTCACACACATTTCAATATTCAGCAACCATTAAGGGATTTAAATATTTGCTTGCTATTAAAGGCTTGTATTAGGCTCTTCCAACACCAGCTCTGGAAGACTGAAATATCAATTACGGATCAATTTTCCCCCTAAGTAAACACTAATGCGGGATAAACAGTATTAGAAGATGCAATCGTAACATTGCTGACTTCAGGACGGACTTCCTGCTGGTAACAGCAAGTTTAAGCCTGGTGATTAATTAACCTGAGAAGACAGCACTTAAGGGAGATTTAAGACGGGCACGCCTGAAGTGTATGACTGCACGTTTGGAGGGCAGGTGGAGAAGTCCCCAGCCCAGGGAACGCGTTGATTTGCCCCTCAGTAGTGGCGGTCACTCCCCGGATCAACACTTCAGAGGATTAGAAGGGAGTAAAACGGGAGGCCAGAGTGGGAATTCAAGTGTGTGAGAGAATCCGTTCCACATCTACATAAGCAAGGACTGAGCTGCAGTTGCCAGCACTGTCCGCCAGGGGAAGGATACCTTTTGTGTTCGCTTGAGAATCCAAGATCAGAACATAAAAGAATGCCTGAGCACCCAAGAGCCTGGAGATTGGGGACTGGAAGACTTGGAAACCGAGATGGCTCCTGTTTTCAGGCTGTGCCTCCTTGTGCCCTCTATCCTCTTCCTACCGTGTTGGGGCTGTGCTGGGGGTAGGCACCGGACCCCCAAGTCCTCCTCAGAGACACATTCCCAGCCCTCCGAGATGTACTCAGGAAAAGGTAAGGAGTATGGTTTGGATATTTCGAACATGCTAGACCTCATTCTGAAGGCCCCTATGTCACGATGATGTTACCCTATGGCTTTGCTTACTGGCTGTTATGGAAAAAGGCCTTCTTTTCCCAGAAGGGGGAGCAGCCTGGTGTTCCGGAGGGTCCCTGAGGATGATGACACCAGTCAGGGCAAGCAGGCTCATTTCACAGCCAAGCTGAAAGCCATCTATATGGAGGAAGGGCTTAAAAACGGTCAAAGTTTGAAATTCAGAAGTGGTAGCTCATCCAAATTAAGTACAGAGAGACTCAGCCCCTCCCCCTTCCCAATGGCCTATTGATGGCATGAGAGCCCCCAGAGACCATACTATGGCCACAAGGTCATTTGGGTGTTGGCCAAGAGTCCCTTTTTCCTTCATCTGTACTGATGGTCAGGATACCAAAATGCTTCATGTGTGGCTACGAATACCAATGCCATTTAGAAAGAATCTGGCTGCCAGTTCTTCATGGCGGAGGCCGTGCATCTGGTATTCCATCCGAAAGGTGTATTAATCTGAGGCAGTATTTGGTAACAAAGTGCAAATGCCTCTCTTAAGCAGGGTCTTTCTGTCTGTCCCGTGGCTACTGGGTGAGTGCTTTAAGGTTCTGATGACAGAATCAAGGGAACATTTCTCTATGGAGCAAGTCCCCAGTTGTCTTAAGAGTTACATTTCAAATAGACAGGACAGTGAAAGATGGCATCAATTAATACCTGCGTATCACCTCTGGATTCCAGGTGATGTATGGAACCAGGCCAAAACATTTGTAACATCTCTCTGGAGGAAGTGAGGGCCATTTTCACTCCCATACCACAGGAAATACACCAGGCAACTTATCATGTGTCTGCTCATTTGCATGCCCCAGAGAGGAGGGCCAGTACACAGCTGCCACCTCCTTTCTGCCTCAGCAGAACAAAGGTTGAAGGTCCCTTCTTCTGTAGGTTCCAGCTCAAGCTGGAGCCTCCTGCTACAGACAAGAGGGCTCCAGTGGGGACAGTACACAAACCACATACCTTGGAATAACTGCATTAGTGAATGGTGATATTCTGTGACTAGGCTTACATGGGCATGAGGCTGATACCTCCTTTTCTTTCAAGAAGCCAGGGGTAAGCTTCTCTTCAGTTACCTACGTTATGATGAACCCGCAATCAGTGCTTGCTTGCTTGCTATCTCAGCAATCTGATTTCCTGAAAACTGATTATTACTATTATCATTCCTGAGGACTGAACCCAGGGCCTCCCGCAGGCTAAACACACTACCATCATTTCTCTCTTCTAACAACCTTTGAGGTTAGGCCAATCTCTACCTTACAACCACGGCCAGGTAGGGTGGGTAAATAGGCTGAGACTTCACAGCTAATCGATGGTGAGGCAGGGATTTCAACCCTGGTAGGCTCTCTCTGTGGGTCCTTCTTAATAGAGATATGGTGGACTTATGCTCCCCATTGCTCTCTGCCCTTGGAGAGGCCACTGAAACCCCGAAGCTTCTCCCAGGATGGCTCCCAGCCTCCTTCCACGTTTTCCTTTCCGCACACATCAGCGGGGCTGGCAGGCCTTTGGCACCTTTGCTCCCCTAGGCCGCCCTTAAAGATGCAGCTGGGATCCCTGGGATCCATAGTACTGACTTGCCAGCCAACTCCTCTCCTTTCTCCAAGAAATTCCCACCACACTGCCTTTGTTCTTCACCCCATTAGGTGCGGTACCCATAGGCAAGGGCTGGGTTACTTCATGTCTTTGTGTTTCTGGAAACCTGTGTCCTTTAGAATGCTAGATATACACCAGGTATTCACCAATTCTGTCTAATTCAATAACTCAATTAACAGATTTTTTTTTTTTTTTTTTAAACAGAGACAGGCAAGACCAGGCCAGGATGTTTCGAGGCTGAAGTGCGGTGCCCAGCCTTTTGGCTTCTCTGAAGCTTACCTTGTCTCTCACTGCTGAGCCTTCCCCATCCCCTGACCGAGAGAGAAAGGGGACCTCAATCACTGCTGGGTGAATGGTAGGAAAGGGCGTGTTGGGGATGGCTAAATATTTTTCTGCTCATTTGTCAGATCAGCCACCGTGGAGTAGAGTCACTGCTCACTTCACCTGCAAGGCAAGGATGACAACAACAGATTGAATCCTGCTGTCCACAGCAGCCCGGAAGTCTCCACAACCTAAACAGGAAGTGAGAACAGTCTCGGAGAGACAGCCAAGCCAGTCCTCGGCAGCTCCTGTCCTCTTTTTGTGAAGGGAGAGAGAACTCGAAATGAAGAAGGCAGAATGAATCGTTAAAGACACAAAATCCCAGAGACAGGTGGAGCAGGCAAACACAGGGAAGTTGTTGGGGGTGGGGGTGGAAGGTGACGAGGGGGGGGGGGCAGGAGACCGACCCGGGTCACCCCTGGCAGCTGGGTCTCTTGCACCTGCACAAATGACTCGAGTCCATGGGAGGCGCCTCCTTCCAGCCAAGCACTGGCTCACCTGTCCACTGAGAGGGCAGAAGAGGACAAGGACAGGTAGGGTGAATTGAGGAGGAGAGAGAACGCAATGCCAAGAAACCCAGGCAGTCCCTTCCCATCAGCTACTGCCCGGTGTTCTGGGCCCCCAAGCAAGGTCCCGAGGAAGAAGCTGGGGTCAGAGGCTGAGGTGTCCATTAAAAACTCCATCAAGAGATTAAAGGATCACTTCGTAACATTAATTTTTTTTTATTAAGAAGACAGATATTTTATAGTACTTCTTTTTTTTTCTTTTTCTTTTTGTAAAAATGGTATACATGAACCAATACAAAATGCGAATGGGAACATATGGATATGGAGTTTCTTACACTATAACATTGCCCATGTACACCTTAAAAACAGAACTGGCCTAGAGGGAAAAGTAAGACGTCGGGTGTGACTAAAGAACAAGCTTATTTGGCATCAATTGTACATCCTTCATTATTTTATATTCCTTTAAAAAACACGAAAAAGAAAAACAAGTTTGTTCTTTCTTCACTCTAAAAGAAGTGATCAACCTGTACAAAGTAATACTCAACAATACATTTCAAACAGTGCACTGTATACTTAAGAAAAAATACATAAACCAATATACAACTAAAATCCGTTAATTTCCTGTTTTTGCTTTGTTTTATCATTATTATTTATTTTTCCAATGTGTGGGGCCTACACTTTGCAATCTACCTGAGACGGAAAACACCAATCGAAAACACATGAACCTGAGACATGTCAACATTGTAAGCCATAAAGTTACATCAGGAACACTGCACTACTGTACACTTTTCAAAAACAGAAAGATGAGAGCTCCCAAAAATGAGATGTCAATTCTGTGAGCAATGGTAGTTTTTTTTCTTTTTTTGGTTTTTATCTGTTTTTATGTTTTTTTTTTTTGTTTTTTACTATTTTTTTGTTTTTTTTTTTTTGTTTTTGTTTTTCTAAAAACAACAACTGAAAAAACCTTTCAACAACATGCTAAATGGTTCTCACCCTTTGATATGATTACACTATGGTGGGAATAGGTGCTATGGGCTCGGAATAGAGCTGCACATTATAAAATTTATTGAAAAAGGGATGTTGGTTGTGGCTTTTTCGTCTTGGTTAATGCCTAGGGATAGGAGAGGGGTAAACAAAATGCTGCTCGATAATGGATTTTCTTTTACATACCAGACCGTTCCCAAAAGGCCCCCAGATTGCAATGATTCTATCAAAGGTTAAAATAAAGACAAGAAAAATAAACACGCTTTCAAATAACAAAGAGTCGACATTTTTCCCCCTTAAATAAATCAGCATAAAGTTTTCCACATAATGTAACAATAGTAAAAATGCACCTTGCAAAATCCAAAAGTACTCACTGAAAATGTTATATAATATATATTTATATCTATATATAGATCTATCTTTTTTTTTTTTGATGCCATCTTTCCATACGGACTTGTTATCTAGATTCTGGAGCCTAACCAAAACATATGGTCAGAGTTTAGTTTTCGTCCTCCGGGACTACTTCTAGATTTCCTAGACATTTCAGTGAAAATCCCCACCTCGCCATAAAAAGAATGGAAATGGAAACTTGACTCCTCTACCCTTTCCTAAGGCTCCCGCATCCAGGATCTGTTCAAGGTGACTTGTTTTAGTAGCTATGTACTATGGCTGTCATCATGCGTCATCAGAATTTTTTTTTTTTTTTGGCAGATGGTTCTTAAGGCTGAGGAAAGAGGCCAAGGCTAGTGTATGAAAGGTAAAAAGATAAAAACACTCACATTTGAGTTTTGATTAAGTAACTGAAAACCCCTACATGCTGTTTTTTCCACCTCTGCTCTGACCTTTCGAGAACTGAGATCGACAGCAGACCAGTGTGAGAACAATACCGGCCCTTCTTTTGTACCTCTTTGCCTTTTGTCAAGCCAAATCTGAAGGAATGAAAGTTTCACACGGATTCGAGTTGGAAATCCCAGCATGACAAATATCTGTAATATACAGTACATCCAGGCCACATCCTACTGCCTTCCTAACTAAGCATAAAGGAGAAAAAAAATAAACAACACAACACAACAAAAAACCTGTTCCATTCACAGTCATTCGTACAACACACGGACTTGCTTTTTCCTACAAATTAGTTGAGAAGTAAGGCCAATTGGGAAAGGTGGATGGAATCTTTTGGAACAGAAATAACCAGAGCAGAACTGTCTCCCCCCCCCTCCCTATTTTCCCTCCTGTGGCAACTCAAATTTGTCCACTTCTATAAAAGGGACAGACCTCACCTGTCGGGTCTGTTTAGGGCACTGAGAAAGGAGGCATCTTTCCCACCCCAAATCTTTCTGGACAGTGTGGGGTATCTATACTGAGCCGTCTACAGATACAGAATTAAAGACAGATTCAATCTCATTGTGACACATCTCACTTGCAGACAACCCTGTACAGTAATGTAGTTCCACAGCAAACAGAACGGTTTCTGAATCACAGTCTAATTTTTCTAGTCTTCACTGCTCTAAGTATTGAAAACACGGGCAGCAGCAAAGAGTTATCATTGTTGGTTCACCCAAATCTTCACGACAACAGAGAAGAATGCATTATGGATACACTAAATTCTGAACTATGAAATCTAAAACTGTGCTGGTTCTCCTTTTATAAAACTGAATTTGAGCAGTTACCTCAAAATAAACCAAAGAAAGGAAAAAAAAAAAAAAAAACCTCAGAAACAAAAACAGGAAGGAAAGAGTCTTAAGGAATTCCAGCAGGTAAATTCCAAAATGGGAGATTTTGGGGAAAAAAACAAGAACCAAACTGAAACAAAAAACACCAACCCCAAAATCTAAAAAATGTGTAAAAAGAAAAAGGAAAAAAAAAAGGAACAACAAACAAACAAAAAAACAAGGCACAGAATTTTCTGCAATCTACTGAAATGAAACCCAAGTACCCAATTTGACTTGGTAAGAAGAAATCAAAAATTGAACAAATAAAAAAGAGGTGTCAAACAGCAGAGTGTACTTTTCAAAGAACATTTTTTTGTCTTTTTTTTTTAAACATAGCAAATCCCAAGCCTTCCCAGTCTCGCACCTTGCCACCCATTCATAAAAAAACACACGAGTTTCTCGCAAGTTCCAATATCACTGTCTCTTTATCATCTAAATAGGGCCAGTTGGACACCTCATTGAAACAAAAAGGCTGATCTAGATGAAGTACTCTTTCTTTTCTTCCGAGTTGTTCTGTCCTCCTTCTGCATTGATTATAGCTGTGTCTGCGTCAGCTGCGTCATCGGCTCCCTTGGCTTCATGAGTGAAGTATGTACCTGAAAGATGAAGGGGTAAAGCACCGTGACTGTCTGATGGCCGCTGTGTAACGTGGTACAGAGATGGCAACTTGCTTTATGGCCATCATCAGGCGAAGTGGTGTGCAGGCAGCAGAGGGGAAAAAACAATTGGAAGGAGAGAGCGAGGTGGGTGAGACAAATGGGGATCCGGGGGTTCCAAAGGCACCACTCCAACTGAACCGCTGCGATATAATTCAGCAAATGAGACATTAGAGCAGTGATTATGACCAGAGGATGTCAGCAGAAGAAGACGTGAGTGGGAGCTAAAAATGCAGAAAGCTGGAGAGCCGCTGACTAACGCATCAACAGTAAACACCAAGGACCAATGACCAGAGATGTGCACGCACGTGGTTAAAGACCAAAGCAAGGAAGAGCAATTAGCCAATAAATGAATTAGGGCCCTGATGATGCCTCTACTGTCACCTTCAATCATGTATTCAGACCATCATCTCCTGGTGTCATGAATCATTGTTGGCTACCCACAGGTGAGGATGTGCTTGAACTTGCACGAGAACTTTGGATTTCCTATGCTTTCCATTTCAGAGTGGGGTCCCAGATCATTCTAATGGCTGGAAGGAAGGCTGCGATGGGGTGGGTGGTGTGTGTCTTGTCTTCATGAACAGGTGCCTGTCTCTCATCTAACCCGGACCCAGATTCATGGATTTGCTAATTGGCACAGCCACTTTAGAATGACAAGTAGACAGAACGTTACAGAGTTGGTGACACTCTTTGTCGCCAAGTCCCAAGGGTGCACATGGAGAAAGACAAGGATTGCACCTCAGCATCATACGTAAGGAGAACTTCAGACACTGGCCGGGCATAATTAAATAGCCCCTTTCCCATTATATACTGTTATCCCTGAAATGACTTTCATCTGTCGGAGACATTCTGTTGTGATTTTAGGCTCTCAGATGACAAAGCTGAGAAGGCAGGTGGTCAAGTGCCTGCTCTCTTCTTCCGCAGGCACACACCTGCCCACTTCCGTTGGCCCTCTGCGGCTACTGCTCGCACTATCCCCGCTGCCTCCGTGGCCTGGCCTGCCCCACTGTCAAGCTAACCCCTGTGGGGTGGGGGTGCTTGGCCAGATCTCCTTAAGAGTCCCAAACCGTTTTATGCTTGAGATGGACACCCGGGAGCCTGAAGTACCTCAGAGCTCTACTTCTGTACTCAAGGAACCTGCTCCAAACCCGAGTTACAACCGAGCAGTCTGCAAGCACCCAGAAAACCAAACCCCACCCAGCTCACTGCACAGTGCTTGAGAAAAACAACTGAGAAAAGACAAGGGCTGACAAAGGAAAGGGAGAATAAATTGCCAGGAGAGGAGGAGAGGCTCAGAGCAGCATGAGGCAGAGGAGGAGCGTTGGAAAACATGATTGCCCATCCAGACTGCACAGCTGATAAGTGTGATCATTAATGGCAATTTAAATCAATTGCACTGATAATTTTTAAAAAATACATATTTATGTGGCTTTTAAGGAAAAAAGATTTTCTTTAACCTGGGCACAGCACACCATGGAAGTATTCTGTCCTCTATGAGTAGCTTACCCAGGGTTTGGGGTCAGAAAACAGGGCCG
>NW_027204375.1:0-30845 GCF_024711535.1 Dipodomys merriami
TCATGTCTAAAATGAAATTACAATGTGGGCTTTCACAACAGCTTTATCCATACTTGTCTAAACTTGGAAAGAAGATGTCTTTCAGTAACTAACTGAATGAATAAGCTGTGGCACATCCAATGTAGTAATCTGTGCTAAAATATAAATGAGTATCTAGCAATGGACATGGAGGAAATTTAAGCAATCACTTGTTAAAAGAAACTAATCAGAATAGTAGAGATGTATGCACTATTTATTAAATGTATGTACAAAGGCAAAACCATGGAGACAGTAGAAAGGTCAGTAGTTACCAGGGGCAAAGAGACAGAGTGAAGCAATAAGAAAGCAGGATAAAGAGATCAATTGATTCTATCATGATAGATTCATGCTGATGTTCATTCCATGAATGTGTATAAATTTATACCAAAAGTGAACCCTGATACAAACTGTGGGGGACACTTCAGGTGATAGTGAGGTGTCATTTGTAACAATGTACTACTCAGAGGATAGTGATAGTGTGTCAGGGTATATAGGAAATCTCTGTATCTTCTACTTAATATCTTTTTGCTGTGAAATATAAAACCTCAAAAAAACTCTATTTATGAAAACTCTATTTATGAAACAACTACTCACACAAACATTTGCATGCTTTTGTTCAAAATATGTTAATGTGAAAGAATAAGTTGAGAGCCAAAACTCATTTTTAAAGTTGGTTTATCTCCAAGCGTATGGGTGTTTTATTACTATTATTATAAATGCTCTTTAATGTAGGCTTTCTCGTTTTTTATCATGGACAGTTTCGAAGTGAAATGAAAAACAGCTTCTTGACAAGCTTACAGACTTTAAAGTTGTTCAAGTGGGTGGAAGAAATGAGTGCTGCAAAGCTTTATCGACATTGATAGAATTGCTTTATTCTAAAATGACATAAATAAGCCTCTTCAAAAGGTTCATCAAATATATCATGTAAATTTCTATGTCAGTTTTTGGAAGTTGACAACTTTTGGACCTTAGGCATAAATACATTGCCCCAGTAAAACTTAAGCCAATGCTTTTACTGGCAACTTCACAGATTTCTAAAACTGTCTTCTGAGAGTTTACCATGGTACTCCTTAAGTGTGTGTGTATGTGTATACGCATGCACATGCGTGCATGTTATTTCAAACTGTAAAAGTACTTTTTTGGTGTGGTCATGGGGCTTGAACTCTGGGCTTCAGTGCTGTCCCTCAGCTCTTCAGGTCAAGGCTAGCGCTCTACCACTTGAGCCACAGTGCCACTTCTGGTTTTCTGAGTGGTTTATTGGAGATAAGAGTCTCATGGAGGGGCTGGGGGTTTAGCCCAGTGGAAGGGCGCCCGACTGGGGCGCCCAAGGCCCTGGGTTCAGTTCTCAGCCCTAGTTTAAAAAAAAAGAGTGTCATGGACTTTTCTGCCCTGGCTTTGAACAACGATCCTCAGATCTCAGCCTCCTGAGTAGTTAGGACTACAGGCCTGAGCCACCAGCACCTAGTTTTGTAAAAGTACTTTATAATGAAAGCAGTAAGGGATCTTATATTTATTATAAGTTAGATACTTCAATATCTCACTTAATCTTACGAGGTCAGAATTGTCATCTTCTTGTTATCTTCATTTTAAACATCAGCAAATTATGGTATGGATTCACATAACATTGAACATTATGTGTCAGGCACTGTTTCAATTATTTTTTGTATATTGACATAATTGCTAATTTTAGCAACATTAGAAAGATGGTGTGTCCAATTACCCCATTTTGCAGATACCGCTTTCACTATATTTGATATCAGTATATCATGTGGAGGAGATGGGGACAAACAAATCGTTTAAGGATTCAGGTGGACCTGTTGCAACAATGAGAAGTACAAAATGTCATGTCAAAACCAGCTTTACAATTTCGGTGTGGGGGGGGAGGGGGGTATAATTGGGTGGGGGGAGGGGGGTAAAATTGGGTGGGGGGAGGGGGGAGGCAGGGAAGGGAAGTGAAGGGTAAACAAAGGAGGAGGCTGCAATGCTTGGTAAGAAATGTATGCATTATTCTGCCCATGTAATTGTAGCCCCTCTGTACAGTATGTTCTCAAATAAAATAAAATACAATTTAAAAAAAAAAAAAAAAAAAGAAATTGAAGAACAAACAGATCAGTGAAAGTAACAGACACTTAGGATTGGAGTCATGTGATATTTGGCTGGATTCTATGAGTGAACAAAAAGCCTGTGTAACCTAAGGAATAGCAAGTGGATATCCAGTATGGAATGGAATCAGCACAGGTGCTCTTAAATGGACAAATGAATCAAGAAAAGTTGGTATATTTAAACAATGAAACCTGTAAGTAAACACTGGATGATATCCAAGTGGCAGATTTAAGCAAATGCTCAAAGTACTCAAAATTCCTTAGAAGGCAAAGCGATAGCCCAACAAAATAAGCAACAAGAAACAGTACTTGCAAGAGGTAGTTGGGGCCAAGGAGAGAGCAGTAGACAAATGAAGAGGGGGAGAGACAAATGAAGAGGGGGAGAAATCAAGAATTCCATGTATATTCCAAACAACTAAGAAAAGGTCAGGGGGGGTGAGTGAGAATGTTGAGTACCACTGATCAAGTGAGTTGTATTCATAAATTGCTTTGTTAAATGGTAACTCATGTACAACTGGAGATAATAAAAAATGAGTTCAAGGATCAGAAAGACTTAGTTTTATTTTAGTTTATTTCTATCTACCACTTCTGTTCAGCAGATCTTTTGCTACACCTGTCTTTCTGATCCTTGAACTTTCTCAACTTTTAAGTCATTTTCTCATTTAAGTGAAACTTTGTATGTTATTGTTGTTCCCTGACTTTCAGAGTATTACGATAAAGTCAGGGAGTATTAGGGTAAAGTTAGGGAGTAACAATAAAATACAGAGTATTAGGATAAACTTTTTCACGTAAACTACAATGACACATTTGTAGCTCCACCTAGCAAGTATTTAATTCTGATTTAGGCATTTACATTAACCTCTTTTTAAGATAGAGAGTAACCTCTTAATTGTCTCTTTTCACCATAGTGCCCAGGGAAAGTTTGAAATTAACATTTGTACTGAAGTGTTCTTTGTTTCTCTCTTAAAGAGACAAAAAAGAAAATATGATATTACCATAGAAGCCTGAGTAAATAATTTAATGTAAGTTGTGAGAATTTGTATTATTATATAATAAAATGCTTAAGACCCCACCACGATGAGGTCCTAAGATGGCACTGGCTGCAATGGTTGACACAGAGAAGCCAACGTAAGAAAGATGAATTTTAGGCTCCATGTTGTGAGCAAGGAAGTTGTGGGCCTCCCTGCCAAGCTCTCTGAGGAAGATCTGCCGCTGGTGTTGGATTCGGGGGGCCTGCCCACCACTGCTTGGGTCTCCTTTACAGCAGACAACAGATGTGAAGCGTGGACAGGAAATTCACTCTTTCTGAGCTGCAAAAACTAGCTTCTGAAAAGAAAGTTGGTTACAACAGGGTACAACAAATAAACCTTGCAACCAAACCCTAGAGCTGGTATAGAATAGCATGTAGCCTATGTAAGAGAAAGCTTGGTGTTTTTCTTTTCTCTGAAACATCTTTTTCTTAAACAGCAAAAAGAAATGCAACACAATTTTAAATATTTGTAAAATTAGGTCACCAAAGGGATGCAAAATGTTTGCAGTATGACTATTACATCTTTATATAGTTAAAGTCATTCATCAAATCTTATACTAACACATAAAATTATCCCATGATTAAAGTAGTTCAAATCTAATAACCATAAGCTATATTAGTGGATCTCTTTTCCTAGTATAATATCTTGATATTACCTCTGATATTGATTCTTTACCAAATGAAATCTATGAACTACATTTTTAAAATTAAAATAATGACTAAAATTCTACAAACCAATTAGTTGAATTTATAGAAAGAATGAGATAAAAATACTGAGCTTACCAATTATACATATAAAAATCACTTATTCATGATTCTAATACTAGTACAATCATCAAAGAATTTGGTAACAGTTAATTGACTCGGTACAACAAATAAACCTTGCAACCAAATTCTAGAGCTGGTATAGCATAGTATGTGGCATATATAAGATCATTCAAACTTAACCCACTTTCATATATATATATATATATATATATATATATATATATATATATATATATTCCCCATAAGTCTGTTCTGTGACAGAGACAATACAAATCTGGAGTGAAAACATTTGGAGTAAGTTGCTACTTTTATCAATTTTTTTTACCTATTTCTATTTATTCCTCCAAGATTTTCTACTTCTAATAGATACATAACCAAAATGTTTATCTTTTCAGATACCAAGTTGCTTATTTGGTGCAAAATTAAGTTGCTTTTTTGTTTTTAAACGAATCTCAATTTGATAAATTAGTTTCAAATTAAAATCCTCTTTATAGCCCAAATCTGTTTTCAAATAATTAAACAGAAACCATCAGTCCTATCTTATTACTAACACAACTGACAAACTTTAGGAAAGGTTTTGGTTAACATCAGGACTTACACATCAGGTTACTGTTAGGTGATTACTACTCAAAGTACTTTTGCAAATGTGAAACTATCTTGACTTAGGAGAAGAGAAATAGGGAGGATGAGGCAGATGGAGGAGAGGCACACAATGGTGGTCAGATACATACATAAAGCTGTGCATTCAGTACATGATTTTGGTCACATTTCACAACATGGTTATTTTCTTGTATATCTCACTAAGTAAGCATGTAGTAAATGACATTCCTAAGCCTACATATCAACGCAAATTCAATAAGACATTCATCTTCAAGTTAAAATATATGCAATTCTAATCATAAAGTCTCTACAAGATATCTGCACATTTTCTTAGACTAACATAATACACAGACTAATGGAAGTCTCCTGTTAAGTAGTTAATTTTGCCTATATTTGACATTGTTTTCATAAACAAAGGTACTGTAACTTTTAGAATCTACCCACATTTTAAAGGGGGGAGAGAGGAAGGGAGGGTGAAGGAATGGAGTGAAGGAAAGAGAGAGAGGGAGAAAGAGAAGCAGCAAATCCGTAAATGAACTCAATCCCTTACTTTCTTTTGCTTTTTGTGTCAGTTTGGAAAACACTAGAAGCAGACATGGCGTTTTCTATATATTGTCCAAGAACTTGGTTTTCTGATTTCAGCTTCAGTTTTTCTTCCTTAACTGCATCTACTCTTGCTGAGAGATCTTCAAGTGTGTGTTGAAGTTCCAACACTTGATTAATAAGTCGTGTTTTTCCCTCTAGTTCTATCTGATTTTCCACATCAACTGCATCCATGTCAGGGTTCATCATCCTCCTGGGCACTGAACTGTACCTCACACAGAAAAATCATGATGAATGGTCGTCAGAGGGAGAGGCAGGATCCGGAGATCATGCCCTGGGCCAGGACTTCAGCACCAACTGACCAAGAAAGTTATTTGTGAAAGCCAACATGGCCACAGGAGGAGGTCCTTTTGACAAAAGTATGAACAATCAGGATTTACCCAACTGGAGCAGTGAATGTGTTGACGATCGACATAACAACATGGATTGAGGTGGCCAACAGAAGAAGGCAAATAGAATTCTTTTCATCAGAAAAGAACAAGTTTGGTGTAGGCTTGTTCAAGTTCCTGACTATATTACCAAATCCAAGACATTGTGGGCAAAAATGCAAGATCTGTTAATGTTGAGCATTTACTAATCTAATAGATCAACTTAAAGAACAAGGAAAATCATATGTGAAGTTTCTCCAAAAAATCCTTGCTAGAGAAAAATGAGGATATTCAGAAAAATGAGGAGATTCAGCTCCGAGATCTGGTTCTGTAGCTGAGAATACATCACTAAACATAGATGTGCAGTCTGAGGCTTCAGATACCATGAAAGTAGTAAATGTGGCTCACCTCTATGAGGTGCTGGATCAAACTGCAAGAAAGAATATTTGAGAATGCCATTAATGTCCATGATTGCAGCTGGTTACCATAAAGATAACAATAGAGCACTGAAAATCATTACTACATTCTGGTCATGGCACCAGTTACATCCCTCCATCACCAACTGATGAGCTTTAGACACCAATGTCAGCCCTTTCACTGGTATGATTAAATGTCTCAGAAATATCTTGCTCAAAGGTGAAACCAGCTGGAGGAGATATACCCCAAACAGTACCATCATCTGGATCAGACTTCAGCAAGTCACAGACCCTCATGGGGAAATTCCTGTAGGTGATCAAGGCTCAGATGTGATCCAGGGTATCTATGGATGCTGAGAAACCACCATGCAGTTAGAAGATCTGCCCATCCACCAATGCAGTGAGAGGAAGATTGGAAAAGTTTACAGACCTTTTTGACTAACATTTCATTTCCATATTTCCTTAAACACTCATCATAGAAACCATAAACTTGTGTGCTCTCACGATTCCCTCGAAGAATGGTGATGTGTTCATGGTAATGAAATTTAAGAGCTAGAAGCAGTATGACTGTTTCAAGTGAATAATATCCTTTGTCAATATAATCTCCCATAAACAAGTAATTTGTTTCTGGTGATTTCCCACCAATTCTAAACAGTTCCATGAGATCTTGAAATTGCTCGTGCACATCTCCACAGTGTGACTAGACATGGAAGCTCTTGTACATGGGATTCTTTTTTCAGGATTTCCTTAGCCTTCTCACAGGGACTCTTGATGTGGGACTCAGCTGCTTGCATTTATTCAGCTATTCTATCCACGGGTCCAGCACCTTGGTGAGCCACTTCATGTCCATGATGCCATGCTGGAACTGGCGGCTGCTCTGCGCTGCTCCCCCACCACCGCCTGAACACCAAGATCAGTAGAAAACCCTTGTACTTTCAGGTACATTGTAAAAAGCTTTGGTCAGCACTGCAGTAGACAATCTCTCCCACCTCTTCCCCAACACACACCTGTATAGAGTCCACATTTTTCTTTGGGCTTCCTAAGGACAAGCTTGGTCTCCATCTCTACAAAAACGTTTATATTTTTTATTGTAAAGATAATGTACAGAGGTTTTGCAATTATGTAAATGAGTACATGTTCTATCAAGCATTGTTACCCCCTCCATTGTTTCCCCTACTATCCTTTCTCTCCTCCCCAAATCCTCCCTCCCCCCTCTACAACTATCCTTTCTCTCCTCCCCAAATCCTCCCTCCCCCCTCTCCACAGTTGTAACATTCCTTTTCAATATAGTGTCTTGTACATCTCATTGTTACAGTGGGTCAAATTGTATCCTTATTTCAGCATGTTGTTGGTCAAACTGTATCCTTATTTCAGCATTTTGTTATTTCCCTTCCCCTCCCTAAATTAGAAAAATATATATACAAGATCCAGGGTAGCAGAATCAAATGCAGTGAAAACAGGGAAAGAATATACAGGAAGAATATACAATGTACTATGTGATTTTTCTGTTTCTTTTATAAATACATTAAAAACTACATCGAGAAAGATAAAACCACTTGTGTCCCTATCTTGGGATTCATTTTGCTTAGCATCAGGTTATATGTTCACGTGTACGTAGCTTTTGACCTACTCTACTTGTCGTAGACATATTAGTTATTGCGGATAAGGGAAACCATGGGACATATGTTTCTTTAAATCTGGCTTACTTCACTTAATTTTTTTCCAAGTCTTTCCATTTCCAAACAAATGAAACAATGTCATTCTTTATGATGGAGGCATAGAATTCCACTGTGTACATATACCACATTTGCTTGATCCATTCATCTACTGAGGGGCATCTGGGTTGGTTCCATATCTTAGCTATGGTGAATAATGCTGCGATAAACATAGTTGGGTTGGTAGCTTTAGTATGGTCTTGTTTGTGATCATTTTGGTAAATGCCCAAAAGTGGGATTTCTCAATGTAGAGTCTTTTGAGGAACCTCTAAATTGCTTTCCAAAGTAGTTGAACAAGTTTATAATCCCACCAACAATGTAGTAGGGTTCCCTTTTGGCCACATCCCCTCCATCATCTGTTATCAGATTTCTTGATTCTAGCCATTCTAACTAGGGGGAGGTAGAATCTCAATGCTCTTTTGATTTGCATTTCTTTTATGGCTAGAGAAGTTGAACAGTTCTTCATGTGTCTATTGGCCACTCTTATTTCTTCAGAGAACTCTAAGTCTCTAGCCTACTTGTTAATCAGGATGTTGTTTGAGGATTTATTGTTGGAGGATTTAATTGTTTGAGCTCTAAGTAGTTTTTAGATAGGAGGCCCTAGTCCATTGTATGGCTAGTGAAGATCTTCTCCCAATCCATGGGCTTTCTTTTGATCTTTCTAGATATGTCCTTTGCCGTGCAGAAACTCTGCAGTTTCATGCAATACCATTTGTCCAACCTTTGATTTGTTGTGTTTTTGGGTCTTTATTAAGAAAATTTTGGCCTGTGCCAAGGAGCCCTAGATTTCTCTTATTCTTGTAATGTTTTCAGGGTGTCTGCTTTGACTTCATGCACCAGAATCAACTCCAAAATGGATCAAAGACTTCAGTGGTGTATAAAGATCTAGCCTTCTCTCTGCTCTTTTCTAGCTCTTTCTCAGCTCTTTCATTCTCTTCTTTCCCAGCTCTCATTCCCAGGCCTTTCCCAGCGATATGGAGGGCCTACATAGCCTGGTCCTAGCCAGAATGATGAATAAACCTACCCCTTACCTGAATACCAGGTGTGTGGTGCAGTTCTTATTCGGCTACCTCTTTTTAAAAAGCTGACATAAATGGTGCCATGACTCGGATAGAGGGCTTAAAGTCAGGATAGCTGGGATTACTCTATTTTTTTCCTCTTTTTTGTTTTTGTTTGTTTGTTTGTTTTTCCCTTTTTGCTCTGAGGAATACCCACAGTTCTGATGGCCTTTTGGGAACCAGTCTGTCTGCTGTGAACACAGTGCATAGATACCATTGCTGGCCTTCACAACCACGTCCACACCACCTCTCTACTCTGGTGAGTGAAACTACTCTCTATGGCTCTTTGTTGCTCAGTCTCTGTCCAGATGTGGCGCCACGCCAGACAGCTCCTATGGCTTCTAGCTGAAAGGCCGATCACCTCTGAAGCTGAGGACGCTTACCTTTGGGGGCTTGTTCATTTCTCTCTAGAGGGCTCTGGGGGAAGTTGGGACACCGCTTCTGCCTGGTCAGCTCCCTTCTCTCACCGGACTCTCCTACTTATTTAATGGGGTGCTGCGAATCACGCCTGAGCCATGAAATCCCTTTGAAATGCTTCCTGCGCTCCCGGGAGAGACAGAGAGCCTAATTTTAAGCCATTCTCAGATGTACACAGTTTTTGCTACTGCAAGGTAAATGGTCAGAAGTCTGTTTAATTTCAGGCTCTCTTTGCTCTCTATCTGCCATTCATATCCAACTTTCTATCATTTTTTTCTACAACTTTTTGGCTTGTGTCTTGAAGACTGTGAAGCAGGTTGGGTCCCGGGGACCCCCCTCTAGGTTCCCTCTCAAAGGCTAGCCAATGTTGGCTTGATCTATTTGTTCAGGGTTTCTTTGCATTTTTCAGAAATTCACCATCTTGAATTGACCATCTTGGCCATATGGTGGGTTAAGAGTTTGACCCCATCTGACCCTTAACCTTCCACCAAGCATACTAGTCCATCCAGCTATTCTAAGGTGCCTTGCTAACAAGTTGTTCTTTTCACAGGACCTGGTAACTAAGGCCCAACCATGTGATGTGCTTTGTTAGCAAAGATGTCTAAACATTGTTGTCAAAATTTTAGGATGAGTTTTGCCTTTTTTGTTTTGTGTTGTGTATTCTACTGAGTACATGGACCTAAAATACTGGGCATATCTGTGCTAAAATTCTCATCACATCTAATGAGTTTTGTCATTTCAGAATATTTTTTGGCAATTCTTGATGAAGACCAGGTAAGCTCTGCTTATTCTATTTGATCTCCTTGTTGCTTTAATTGGAAAAAATAAAGGGCTTTTGTGGCAAAGATTTCAGTTCAAAGCTAACCCTGGCTGAAAATCAAGTACCCTGTATTTGGATTCCCCCTCACAGACCACCAGAGACTACAACCAATGCAAACAGCAAAGAGTCGTTTATTGCAAGCTCAAGCTTGGTCCTCCATGCACTCGGTAACTGGTGATGCTAAGAGGCCCTGAGCATAGAATCAGCACAGTTTTTATGGTACTAAACAAACAACTTTAAGGTTAACTTTTAAAGCAAGCTAAGCTGGGCAAATATAATTGGTTGACATTTATAAAAAAATATCCTTGTTCCGTAGCTTGACCACAAATGGTTATGAGTCACACATAGTCCAACAATATACATGGCATGTTTCACCCTGAGCTCTGAAGAACCAGTTGGTTGGGCCATTATATGGTTTTAACTGAAACTCTTAGCCCTAAGTCACTCAGGGGCAATCACCTGCCTTAAGCAAATGCCACCTATGGCTCCAAGAATTGTTTGTGCATGGCTTTCTGTCTTAAATTCCTGGCATGGGGGTTAACGTGGGTCAGGAGTCAAGTCGCAGAACTGAGATGGAGTGTTAAATAAAAATGGAGTTGCCTAGCTTTTTCATTCTCTCCTCTTCTAGAGCATCAGGGACTAATCATGGTCCCTTAATTGGTACAGTCTTTTATATTTACAGTTTGGTATTGGGATCTCAGAACTAATAGATGGACTGCGCTGATCTCTTTTTACAAGGTCTGATTGTAAGTAACAAAATTAACAGTACCAAAGGCCCTTACTTTTTAAATCCTTTCTTATCCAGAAGATACCAATTTTTCCCCAACTTTTTTCCCAAGGCTTTCTTTGCTACCCTCCTCTTCTTCACAATTCCTTGAGTTTTTTTTTTTTTTAATCTCAGAACAGCCTCAAGGCACCACTGAGATGCAGAAGCTTGCTAAATTTTAAGGCTAAGAGTAGGGCTGGTCTCATTCCTTTTACTATCTGTATTGATAACACATTCAGCAGGTTATTACCATATCAGAGCCAAACTATGGTGTAACTTTAAGAGCGGATTTCCAGTCACTATGCACTGAAGTGCCTAAGGCTAGCAAGCCAGTGATATCCTTGCCCCCAATATCCACTGTGGGAATAGAGAGTGTTTCTGGATATCACCCAAAAGAATGTCTCACAAGATCTTAGTTTTAGCAACCTTCAACTAGGAAGCAATCTTAGGTGATGGAATGAGGCAGGAGTTCAGTCTACTTTTACCATGGTGTAGGTGGTTTTTGTGACAATGTAGATTTCCTCTAGGTGACTGTCAGACTATCATCGAACTTTCTCAGTGGCCCCAAGGAACTGTCACACCTTGTGCTGGGAGGCAAATTTCTACACAGACTGGTTAAGGATACATTACATAGGCTTGGCAGGCTGTGGCCCCGTTGATTTTTAAGACTGTTTAGACAATAGTCCTGAACAATTTACCAAAATAACAACTTTCTTTCTAACCAGATATTTTTGTAAATAAACAAAGAAGGCTTAGTCTTGTAACCATCTCTGACAGATGCAGTCTCCACACTTGCACACCTGTTAACACCATTATATTTTTATCTATTTTGCCTCATTTTTCCAAAACTGACTCTGGACTCTTGATCTTAACAGGAGGTTGATGGGCGAAGGTCCATCTTCTGTAACTTCTTCAAGCTGACTTCAGGGGTGTTGATCCTACCTAGCCAGGAACCTATAACCTTAGCCTATTTTACAAAGAGGTTATCAGGGTTAGATGCCATTAAAAACAATATTTTAACTTTTTTTACAACAGCACAGAACATTTCTCTGGCTACAGCAGAGTAGATTGTTTAGCACTCTGGTTTGTAAAAGCATCTTTCTGGATGACTTAGGAATGTGATCTCTAGTGACTCTAACAAAGCCTAAGTTACCTTTGCAGGCCTTCAGACAGATGTCAATAGAAACACACTCTCAGGTTTACAAACTTTTTTCTGAGCAGATGAATTTCATGTTCCTGGTGTCAGCTCAAAATTTACTGCCAATTAGAACTCTTGGCACATAAAGGGGTTGGGATTTAAACTATCCCTCACATTTTATAACATTAGCTTTTTACTATCACAGAGGACTGGCAAGTTTCTGTTCCTTACAAGGTAGATAGTTTGTAAGCATGCCTAACGTCCGTGACTATCTTCCCATGACCTCCTGGCTCTGACCAATTTTTGAAGGGCCACACACAAATGACTCTAGGATCTGACATTTCTGCCATCCAAGCAATGGCTTACTGCCTCTGGATGCTCCTCCATTGCTCTTGTCCCAGGAGTGTCTTCTCTACACTGGGGTAAATGCCTCATTGGCATTTCCCTTAGCTGGTCTCTGGACTTGATCTCGGGGCCTGAGTGTTGTCCCTCAGCTCTCTAGCTTAAGGCTAACACTCTGCCACTTTGAGTCCTAAAGCAACTTTGCTTGCTCTTTCAGCACTCTGCTGGCTCACAGGGACCTTTTTCTGCCCGGGCTGGCTTTGAACCAGTTTGCTGATCAATGAGTCTTATAAAAGGCCACTTTACTCCAATTAAAAGCAACAAGGTGGTCAACATAGAAGTACCTTTTAAGCATGCGTTTACCTGAAACTTATTAAGAGCCAGGTTACATCTGACAAACTTGTAAGTATCCTCTGTGCTTTGCTCTGGGCTTGCTGGAAACTGTTAAAAACCTATAAGAGCAAAGTGGAATAGCAATTCTTTTTGTAATCCTAATTTTTTCCTTTGTGCATTTTGTGGCAAATATAATTTTACTTTTAAACTTTATATCCAAAACTCCATTCCTAATTCTTAAAGCCTTTTATTAATCTCTTTTAATACTTTATACTTTAGTTGTCACTTGCATTTTGAAAAAAAAATCCTTTAAAATCTTGAGGCTAAGTGTCACTCATTGTCTCTTGGCTGCTTGTTTTAAAACAGATATACATTAAAATTTAAACTCAAATAAAAATTTTTCCTTAATGCAAGAATTACAGTCCCCATCACTGTATCAAAAATCTAGACTTAACACCTTTATGACTTTTAGAAACATCCTAATTTTAAAACATCATTGAAAGCAAATCACATTATACAAATAAACTTTTTAACCCTCTTTTAAAGGGCTTCTTAATTTTAATTTTAACACATCCAAGGGGCAGTTTTAGTAATACTAATCAGATCATCACATCACTCATTTTAACTATCATGTTTTCAGTGTCTTCTGCAGGGAAAAGAGAGAACAAAGATGGGCCACTCAGCCCCTTCTATGGAATGGGCATGCACCCAATTTGACTCTTGGGTTAGATGAACTGCGTTCGTGCCAGCTTGCCCTCTTTCACATGCGTGGACTTCTCCCAGGGCCTGTCATACCATGCATGACCAGCTGAAGTGCACTTCTGCCTTTTCACCCCTCACCCCTACAGATTTTCCCTTTTCTTTTCTCTTGATTCTTGAATGAAATACACGGTTTTAAACAAACAAAACAGGTACAGTCTTTGACAGTGTTAAACTAACCTTTACATTTAAATTTCAATTTCAGCCAATTGTTACAGCATGCTGACAATTTTTATCTTGAACATGTTCACAAACACATTAAAAAAACACACAGATATTAAAGTGCGCAAAAATCAAAATCGGTTGTATGTACATTTTCTAAAATTTTTAAACAAAAATTTAAAACACTATTTCTTTAAACTAAGTAACTTTGTTGAGCTTCATTTTCCCAGAGCTTGCTTGTTTAGCAAGGCAATTCACCAATGGACCTTTTGAATCCCTTCTTGTTGGAGGAGGGCTGGGGGAAGGGGTCACTTGAAACTAAACTGGCCTGATTTTTTTTATCCAATTTTAGACAAAAGCACTTTACAAATTGTTACATTGTCAGGACCAGCTGAACAGTCCAAACCAGTCACACGTCTTTCTACACCCTCCCCGCCGGCAGCCTCCACAAGGAGAAAATACAGCCTGAATCTTGAAGGAAACCAAACTAGTCCATCAACCTTCCATGCCTCACAGGGAGGGGGACATAGCAGGTCTGTGGCGGAGCCCAGCCAGAGGCTGGAACTTTTATTCCCCCAGAGATGTTCAAATAAATAACTAAAACACAAATAAACACAACAACCAAGAACCCATATTTAAAACTGGTACCAATTCTAAAACAGGACAAGACAAGAACCAAAGGCTGAGTTGGGGACTAATTGGCCCCCAGCTCATCCTACCAGAACTCTGTGCTGCTCCCACTCAGCAAGCTGAATCCAGAGTCTGCTGAGTGAGCCTGCCATTCTCACTCAGACCTTCCTTACCTCAGAAAACAGAAAAGAAAACACACCGAAGTAAACAAGACAGACAAATGGCCACACAAAGAGAAAATCAGGTCTCAGTGAACGGGGCAACATCTCAAATCCACTTACCAAGGCACTCAAACCCCCTCTACTCATTCCAGAGAATTTTTCTTTTAGATTCCTGCAAACGTTGACCCAGGGAACTTCCAAGGCAGAGGAGAATTCCCAGTCATCTTGGGGCAAGGGAAAAAGTCTGTAGCGGCCATCCCCTCAGACTGACAGGTTCTCCCCCATGCTCATACCCGCCAGGCCAAGGCCGGAGTCTAAGATCTTGCTGGAGCCACCTGCAGGTGTTCAGTGGCAGTTTTTAAATGAACAAGAAAAAGAGGAGCCAAATTAAAATTACAAACACAGACAAGACAAGGACAGCATGCGTGTTGTAGACTGTCAGTCAGAAAGTGCCAGACTAGAGACGGGCCCAAAGGTCCACACTAGTGGACAGTCTACCCTGTAAACTATCAGTCAGAAAGTGCCAGACTCAAGCTTCCACACTAGTGGATAGTTTACCCCCACTGGGGATCCGGGGGACATCTCCAACCAGCCCCACAGGCTACTTTATAGTGTGTCCACCAAGGTTTCTGGCCAGCCACAAAACCCTACTTGCAAGTCAGACATGAAACACTTAACACAAAGCAGCTGCACTCTACTTCTGGCCGGCTAGACGACTCACTGATCAGGCATCTGGGTGGGCTTCTGGGGGGGAGCGTCCCGGACGAGCCCCAATCTGAAGTATCCCGTTTTTGGATGCCCCAACACAAACCACCAGAGACCACAACCAATGCAAACAGCAAAAAGTCATTTATTGCAAGCTCAAGCTTGGTCCTCCATGAACTCGGTAACCGGTGACACTAAGAGGCCCTGAGCACAGAATCAGCACGGTTTTTATAGTATTAAACAAACAACTTGAAGGAACTTTTACATAAAAAATACATGATTGGTTAACTTTTAGAACAAGCTAAGCTGGGCAAATATAATTGGTTGACATTTATAGAAAAATATCCTTGTTCCATAGCTTGACCACAAATAGTTATGAATCACACATAGTACAACAATATACATGGCATGTTTCACCCCGAGCTCTGAAGAACCGGTTGGGTGGGCCATTATATGGTTTTAACTGAAACTCTTAGCCCTATGTCACTCAGGGGCAATCACCTGCCTTAAGCAAATGCCACCTATGGCTCCAAGAATTGTTTGTGCATGGCTTTCTGCCTTAAATTCCTGGCATGGGGGTTAAAGTGGATCACGAGTCATGTCGCAGAACTGAGATAGAATGTTAAATAAAAATGGAGTTGCTTAGGTTTCTCAAAAAATCCCTAAGACTCCATCTCCAAACTAACCTGCAAGGAGCCAAGCTGGAAGCATGGCTCAAGACTCTTATCTCTAATCAGCCAAACACTGGAAGTGCTATTGTAACTCAACGTGGTAGAGCACTAGCCTTGAGTAGAAGTGCTCAATGACAGTGCCCAGGCCTTGAGTTCAGACCTTGAATAACAACTGGGACAAGCCATCCCAGCAACGAGCACCTAGACTCAGCCAGTCTGGGGAACAAGGGAACATAGAGAAGAGTAAGAGGAGATGACCTGCTTAGTGCCTGCCCTTTCAAAATTAACCAGAGCCGGGAGGTCAGTAGAAGTAAGAAGCCTGCCCATCCAATGTCTATACCTGTCTACCTATTAACTGAACAGGAATTTATATTCTTGCCTTTGTCACCTGACTTCTCTACCTAGTTGCCAGATGTCAGAAGTAGCTAGGAACATTTCTACCAACATTTTCAGCTCCATGTCCTTCCTCTTGCCATTTATTTGTTCTCTGGTATTTGTTTTACAGCTCCTCAATGCTAATGAGACTTCTCTAGACTTCATCTAATGTCTCATGCCACCAAGGGACAGCTGCTGCTCTCTGCCTTCTTTGGGAGGGGACCAAATTCCAGCCTTTTACCCCTATTGTCGGTGCCCCTTTTAAGCAGGAAGTAGCTACAGAGAATCTGCGCTCTATTTCATGATCATTAAAATGCTGCAATGGAAGGTTGGCTCCTGGATGGCTAGCAGACTCCACCCTCCTCTCAGCAAAGTCTCCACCCAGTACCTGTGTTACCTAGGCAACTGGGACAGCTGGAATACGTCACATCTGAATTTGATGTGGCCACATCTTTCTCTGCCCATACCCTAGATAAGGCCTAGATGCCCTCTCTCTGCTCTTTCCTAGCTCTTTCTCAGCTCTTTCCTTCTCTTCTCTTTCCCAGCTCTCTCTCTTTCCCAGCTCTCATTCCTAGGCCTTTCCCAGCCATGTGGAGGGCCAACATGTCCTTGTGCCAGCCTGAATGATGAATAAACATACCCTTTACCTAAAAATAAATAAATAAAGATCTAGCTTTAGTTTCCTACAGGCATTTAACCTATTTTGCCAGTACTATTTACTGAAGATGCCATCTTTCTTCCATTCTATTTTTTAGCTCCCTTTTTGAAGATTAAGTGGCTATAGGTTTGTGGGTTCATTTCTGGGTCTTCAGTTCTATTCATTGGTCCTCATGTCTGTTCTTTTGCCAGTACACAGCTGTTTTAATTACTATGGCTTTGTAGTAGTTTGAAATTGGGTATTGATATTCCTCTATTCTTTCTGTTATGGATTGTTTTTGCTATTTGGGGTCTTTTCTTGTTCCATATGAATTGTGTGGTTGCTTCTTCTATTTCATTGAAGAATGAGGTTGGGATATTGATAGGGATTGCATTGAATTTGTAGATAGCCTCTGGCAGTATTGCCATCTACAAAGACTTCTTATTTCTGTTCTACCTACTCAGTATGAGATTTTATTTCCCAATTCTGATACCTGCCCTGTCTCAAAAGAGATGTTCAACCTGCGGATCCAAATTGCAGTTGCTTTTTGATGTCAAGTTTTGGAGCCAGTTTTAAAAAATACACTGAAGATAGTTTGTGCATATGGTTACCATAGTTTACATCTACTGAAGGAAATGCCAAAGGAGATAAAGCACAAGAACAAAAACTATGATTACTCAGAACTTATACCTTACAGAAAAACTTTCACAAATACACTAGCTTATAAAGAGGCCCACAGTTCTTCTGTATTCTCAGAACTTTAAAGAAATGTTACTTCAAAGGAATGTAAATAGCTCCCAAGGTCTGTAGTAAGGAAAATTTCAGAAAATTAGTTAACATTTTCTTAATGTTGTAAACACAAACAAATTTATAATGCATATATCTGCTAGTGTAAATCAGTGTAAGAATATAAAGAATGTAAAACGAGTTTAACCTAGAGTTGATTTTAGAAAAAGGAAATCTGTGTTTTTGTTTTAATAAAAAATCTTTCTAAAGTTAGATCTTTGTATAGACCCTGCAGCCACAATCAACTCCAAATGGATCAAAGACCTTTAGGTAAAAGTAGACATCTGGAAAATATTACAGTGAGGATTAGGGTAAACACAAGGGCTCCTTGACACGGGTCAAAACTTCCTTAATAAAGGCCTGGAATCACAACAAATCAAAGAAAGATTGGATAAATTGGACTGCATTAAACTTCAGAGCTTCTGCAAGGCAAAGGACATAGCTAGCAAGATAAATAGAAAGCCCACAGACTGGAAGAAGTTCTTCACTAGGCATATTCTAAGGTAAAGCATCCTAGAAGCCACATTTAGGTAGATGGAATATTGGAGTCTTTATTACTCACTTAGCAGGCTGCTGGCCACCCATTTTTACAAAGGCCTGAAGCCCCCAAACACAAAAAACATGGTTAGGAAACAGTTTAGAGAGGAAAGAAAGAACAAAAATAACAAACCAATTCAACACCAATGGAGAGTTGAATTGTGATGCCATGATGACTGGAGATGAGTCAGAAGACAAGACATGATCACAGCGACACATGTGGCATGGCATAATGGCGGCTGGGCTGGGCTGGGCCTAAATAGGGTCTCAGCAGGGGACAGGTCCACAGGTTACTAAATCTGCCAGTCCAGTGCCTGGGACTGGTAATTTCTAGCAGCCTAGTGCTCGCCCCTGTCTCCAGTGATCTGGGAATATCCATCACCTGGGAGTCAGATGATGATGGAGGCATTTTCCTTCCCCCGGCATGAAGACAAGATATGAGACCTTATCATCCATCATGTGGCCAATATGGCACCAGTCAGATCTACCCTCCTTACCTCAATCCCCACTTTTTTTCTTATGTACATTAATTCATTGATTTTTTTTTTCTGGAAGAGATCCAAATTTTACCCTGGGCTGCTCCCTTCTGCAATTTTTAAATTTATATATATATATATATATATATATATACATATATATATATATATATATATATACACACACATGTATATATATACACACACACACACACACACACATATATATATATATATATGTTTTATTGTGAAAATACCATACAGAGGGGCTACAATTACATGAGCAAGGTAATGAGTACATTTCTTATCAAGCATTGTTGCCTCCTCCTTTGTTTTTCCCCTACCATCCCTTCAATCCCATCTCCACCACTATACCCTCACCCCTGGCGCCAAAGTTGTAAAGTTTGCTTTTCAACATAGGATTTTGCACATCTCATTGTTGCAATAGGTCCACCTGTATCCCTAGTTAAACAATTTGTTTTTTTCCTTTCCCCTCCCCAAAGTATACCAACATCAAATACAGTGAAACCAGGGCTTATACTGTGGGGGAAGAGACATACAATGCAACAAAACTTTCACCTTATAAATATGTTAGAAACAATAGCAAGAAAGAAAAAACCACTTGTGTCCTTATCTAGTGAAGTAAGCCAGGCCGAAGAAACATAGATCCCATTGAAGTACCCGATTTCGGGTACCCCTCACAGACCACCGACTCTTTGCAAACAGCAAAGAGTGGTTATTGAAAGCTCGAGCTTGGTCCTCCGCACACTTGGTAACCGGTGACGCTAAGAGGTCCCGAGCACAAAATTAGCACAGCTTTTATAGTATCAAACAAACAAGTTTAGGGGGTTTCCACAAAAGCAAGTCCACAAGTTCAAGGGGTATAAGTCCGCCCTGACCATATTTGCCTTTTTCTGATGGAACACTTAGGCAACTGTTCTGTTCCTTAAGGATGGGCAGGGTTGGTGTCAACCTGGGGTTTTTCTGAGAACTTTCTCTTTGGGGGTTACTCTGAGGGCAGCACAGCTCAGAGGGGTTGATCTTAAAATGGAGTTACTGTAGCTCTTCACCATGGTTTCCCTTATTTGCAATAACTAGTATATGTCTGAGACAAGCTGAAAAGATAAGATAAGATGTTAGGTAAAATGAACCCCTCCTGTAATTTAAGAAGTCTCCAATAGTTATGCCCTGTATCTGCTCAAAGCCCTAATTTGGGAATTTAAACTATCCCACACATTTTACAACCCACTTAGATGACTGGCACATTCTTGCCCAGTTACGAAGCAGACAAACATTTAGAAAGGCATGATTACAATTTACTTTCTCATGATTTCCTGGCGCTGATCAATTTTTTTTTGGGGGGGGGGGTCCAGTCGTGGGGCCTAACTCTGGGCCTGGGCGCTGTCCCTCAGCTCTTCAGCTCAAGGATAGTGCTCTACCACTTGAGCCACAGTGCCACTTCCCTCTTTTTTCTTTTTTCTTATGTGGTACTGAGGAATCGAACCCAGGGCCTCATGCATGCAAGGCAAGCGCTCTACCACTGAGCCACCTTCCCAGTCCATCAATTTTTGAAAAGGCAAACAGGATCTGATACCATCTCTGCCATCCGAGCAGTGGCTTGTAACTGCATCTGGATGTTTCATCATTGCCAGGCTCCCAGGAGTGTCTTTCTCCATGCTGGGATACACACGCCTTGGCATTTTCCTTAATCACTGGAATTGAGCTGGAGAGATGAGCGATAGTGCTCAGGCCCTGAGTTCAAGGCTAGCACTCTGCCACTTTGAGCCCCAAAGCAACTCTTTTGCTGACCAATTAGAGATAATCTCACAGGGACCTTTCTCTGCCCAGGCTGGCTTTGAACCACAGTTCTCAGATCAACAAGTCTAAACAAAAGGCCATGTTTACTGCCATTAAAAGAAACAAAGATGGTCATTAGAAATAGTTTTTTAAAGCATGGTCTACCTAGAACTTATTAAGGGCTGAAAGTTATATCTGACAAAATTGTAAGAATCCTTACTCCTTTTTGTGGGCTTGCTGGGAACTCTTACAAAAAAAAACCTATAAGAGCAAACTGAAATAGTAATTAAGCAATTATTTTGGTAATCCTAATTTTTCCTTTTTGCACTTTGAGACAAATATTAACAATTTTACTTTCAAACTTTATAACCAGGAATTCATCTCCATTTTTTTTTGCCAGTCCTTAGGATTTAACTCAGGGCATAGGCATTGTCCTTGAGCTTCTTTTGGTCAAGGTTAGCGTAGTGCTAACCTTTTTTTCTGAATACGTGGTAGTGAGGAATTGAACTCAGGGTTTGATGCATGCTAGGCAAGCACTCTACCACTAAGCCACCTTCGCAGCCCAGCCACATTCCCAGCCCATCCAATCCTAATTTTTTTTAAGTTCAAAGGTTTTTTGTTGTTGTTGTTGTTGTTATTGTGAAAATACCATACGAAGGGGTTTCAATTACATGGGCAAGGTGATGAGTACATTTGTTGCCTCCTCCTTTGTTTCCCCTTACAATACCTTCCCACCCTCCTCCCCAACCTCCCCATGGGGGAGGGACATACAAAGCAACAAAGAAATCATCTTATAAATATGTTAGAAACAATAACAAGAAAGAAAATCTATTCCAGTCCTTACCTTGGGGTTCATTTAACCTAACATCAACGTATCTGACTATTTCTGCTTGTCTCAGACATGTACTAGTTATTGAAAATAAGGGAAACCATGGGACTTATGTTTCTTTAGGCCTGGCTGACTTCACTTAATATAATTTTTTTCCATTCTTTCTATTTCCTAACAAATGGGACAATGTCATTCTCTCTGATAGAGGCATAGAATTCCATTATGCATATATACCACATTTTCTTGATCCATTCATCTACTGAGGGGCATCTGAGTGGGTTCCATATATTAGCTATGGAAAATAATGTTGCAATAAACATAGTTGTGCTGGTAGCTTTAGTATGGCTTTGTTTGTGGTCATTCCAGTAAATGCCCAAAAGTGGGATTGCTGGGTCACAGGGGAGGTCTATGTGGAGTCTATGAGGAACCCACTTTAAAAACTTGAAAAAGGAATCAAAACAGAAATTAGAAATTGGAAAAACCTTCCATGCTCTTAGATTGGAAGGATCAACATCATGAAAATCGCAATACTTGCCAAGGCTCTCTACAAATTCAATGCGATACCTATCAATATTGCAACCTCATTCTTCAGGAAAATAAAAGAGGCAATCCAAAAATTCTTATGGAACAATAAAAGACCCCGAATAGGAAAAGCGATCCTTAGCACAAAGAACACTGCTAGAGGAATATCAATACCAAATTTCAAACTCTACTACAAAGCTATAGTAATCAAAACAGCTTGGTACTGGCTCAAGAACAGATCTCAGGACCCATGGAATAGAATTGAAAACCAAGAAATGAACCCACATACCTATAACTTTGTAATCTTCGATAAGAGGGCTAAAAAAATAGAATGAAAGACAGGCTCTTCAGTAAATGGTGCTGGCAAATTTGGTTACCTACTTATAGAAAACTAAAGCTTGATCTTTATATATCACCCTGCATCAGAATCAACTCCAAATAGATCAAAGACCACAGAGTCAAAGCAGACACTCTGAAAACATTACAGGATGGAATAGAAGAAACCCAGGTCTCCTTGGGACAGGCCAAAATTTTCCTAACAGAGACCTAGAAATACAACAAATCAAAGAAAGTTTGGACAAATGGGATTGCATGAAATTGCAGAGCTTCTGCATGGCAAAGTACATAGCTAGCAAGATCAACAGAAAGCCCACGGATTGGGAGAAGATCATCACTAGTCATACAATGGACAAGGGTCTCATATCTAAAATATACATACTCAAAAAGTTAAATCCCCCAACAACAAACCTTGAAGAAACAACTGCCCAAGAAATAAGTGGGCTAAAGACTTACTAATCTAAACCTTACTAAGACTTACTAATTTAAACCTTTTATTAATCTCTGCTTTAACATTTTATACTTTAGTTTTCATTTGTATTTTGAAAACTCCTTTGAAATCTTGAGGCTAGGTACCACTATTGCCTCTTGGCTGCTCATTTTAAAACAGATATACATTAAAAACTTTTGAACTCAAATGACCATTTTTTGTGAATGCAAGAATTAATCACCAGCACTGTACCAATAAGCTAGACTTAACACCTATATGCCTTTTTTTTTTTTTTGGTGGGGGGAGTCTGGTTGTGGGTGTGAACTCTGGGCCTGGGCGGAGTCCCTCAGCTCTTCAGATCAAGGCTAGCACTGAAACACTTGAGCCACAGTGCCTCTTCTGGTTGTTTCTTTTCTGTGTATGTGGTGCTGAAGCAAGTGCTCTAACACTGACCCGTCTTCCCAGTCCACCTATATGCCTTTAAAAAATATATCCAATTTCAGAGTATCATTGAAAGCAAATCACATACTGATAAATTTTCTAACCATATTTTTAAGGCTTTTTCAAAGTTAATACATCCAAGTGGCAGTTTTAGGAATACCAATCAGATCATGACATCACTCATTTTTACCATTATGTTTCCTGTGTCTGTCTGCAAGAGAAAGGGACAGGACAAAGATAGGCCACACGGTCCCTCCTAAGGAATGTGCATGCACCCAACTCTTCAGGGTTAGTTGAACTGCCTTTGTGCCAGCTTGCCCTCTTCTACCATGCGTGGAATCCCCCCAGGGCCTGTCCTACCCTGCATGACTGGCTGAGCTGCACTTCTGCCTATACATCCCTCACCTCTAAAGACAGGTCTTCTATTAGAGAATAAGTTTTTCCCTTTTTTTTCTTGGTTCTTGAATGAAATAGTTTTAGACAGAACAGGTAAATTTTCAGACAGAACAGGTAAAATCTTTGACAGTGTTAAATAAACCTTTATATTTAAATTTCTAATAGTATCCCCAAGTTTTAGCAGAGGGAACTAAATCCCAAACAGCCAATGCCTTTTGTTGAGTCAGATAACTTGATTACAGTGTAAACAACCTTTGCATTTTAAAATACCGAATTTTAAAATACGGATTTTGATTTGTAAATTAAAGAATTCTTAGAAAGTTTAACTAAACTACCTGTTTAAAACAGTACAATAATCCTTTAAGATATGTGGCATACAAATCTGATGACTTTCCTTAGAGTTTAAACTCTTTTTTTACAGCATGTTGATTTTCATCTTGAACATGTTCCAACATACTCATAAAAACCTTAAAGTGCACAAAAATGAAAATCAGTCTTACATTTTCCAGAATCTTGATCTAAAGATTTAAGATTTGTTAAACATAGTGCCTTTGCTGAGCTTCATTTACCCAGGGCTTGCTTGTTTAGCAAGGCATTTTACCAATTGGCCTTGTGAATAACTTCCACTGGAGGAAGGCTAGGTGGGAGTCACCTGAAACTGAACTGGCCTATCTTTTATCCAAATTTCTTTTTAGAGAAGAGCATTTTACAATATTTTTAGCTGTTCGGACAAGCCAAATGTCCAAACGAGGCTCAAACTGTCTATGCCCTCACCTCCGGCTGCCTCTGCAGGAAAATGCAGCCTGAAGCTTGTAAAGTCTTGCAACCTTCCATGCCCACCTCTCGACTGCTGCAACACAGACAAAACAGAGCAGGTCTATGACCAGGCCTAGACAAACTTTTATTCCCCCAGAGATGTCCAAATGAACAAAAATAACAGATTCTAATAACTTGAATAATTGTCTGGGTTTATTTTTTCAGAGAATGGTGAGCTCTGGCGTTTAGGGGACCTGATTTCGGTGACTGAGAGCCCCAAAATAACTCTCTGAACCTAGAAGAGAGGCGTAAGTTTAGAGGAGCTCTCCTGCAGCCATTTTGCATTAAGGGACGGCCAATCTACCTGGCAGAGAGTGCAGAGATGACATTGGGTAGCAGTACTCATATGCCCTGGCTTTTTCCTGAAAATAAGAAAAGGGATCTAAAAACATTTCCAAAAGTGATGGATAAAGAAGTTTGGTGCATATCTGTAAAAAGCAAGATATCAGTGATCTCAGAATTAGCTTAAATAGAAGTTGTTTCTTACTTTTCCTGCTTGGACCAAATAAGCTTTCCCCTTGGAATTTTATCAGCACCAGAGTGGAGACCTAAGTTTGAGAGGAGATTCTCCACCTCATCCCAAGGTTTCTCCAACATCTGGGGTTGGGGTTGGAGACACAGGTTTGACAGGAGATTCCCCATCTCATCCCTTTCTCGATGCTTGTGGTTCTCAGACATTTAGACAGAAATGTCAACCAAAACAGACACAGATAGGTGGCCACACAAACCAAATGGTCAGACAGACCTAAGCAAACAGCACCAGAAGGCACCTCTAACAGACAGACAAAACAAATAAGACAACCCAAGTGAGGCCAGACTCCAGGTTAAGAACCCTAATCTGCCTCCACTGGGGAGAAGCGCATCCCAAACTCCTCCGTGGCTGGGAGTTCTGCTGCATCCCACCTCCCTTTCTGCCGCTTCCACTATACCTGGCCAGGCATTTCAAGTTACCTCTAGAGGCTTTTGAGTTCTAAGTTCCTGTTAGGAACTTCTCTCCACAGCCATCCCCTAGGGAGTGGCCCTTCTGACACCAGTCCAAAGTCCCTGAGCTCAAGGCCTGGGGTCCTGGATCTCACTTGGGCCTACATCTATTATATCCTGGATCCAAAAGAGACTTCATGAAACCCAGATAAAGGATCTAGGAACTTTATTACCACCACATGGGACCACTTCCTACCACTGGGAAAGTAGGAGAACAGCCTTGAGCTCAGGGTAGGATGGGTTTTTATAGGGGTAGGTTAGATAGAGTTATATATACAAGCTATGCAAGGCAGGTTTGGTGAATTTTTCATTGGTTACAGTTATATGACCTTTAAATTAATTTGATCTTTATGGTAATATCATATGTAATCATTTGTAATAGGCCACTCATAGTGGGACCACTCAGCGGTGGTCTTCAATTGGTGGGCTTAAGGCCTTGTTACCAAGGCAAGAAAGCAAGGTTATAGAAGCAAAACATGGCAGAAACATAGCCTTGACTCACAGGAGCATAGGCAAAACATAATCTTGACTTGGTCAGCATGATCAATACTATCAAAGCTATTGACACTACTTTAGAAATTATTTTTATTATAAGCTCCTAACAGCTCTTTAATGCAGCTGGTGATAAGCTTTGGTTGTCAATAGCCTTTTGCAAAGCTGCCAGTTTGGTAAATTGAGTGAGGGAGAGATGTTCTTTTGCTTTTTTTATCAAGGATGGGGAAGGGACAAAAGCTGACTACTAGTCAGCCTTTGTCTGGGATTTTTCTTTACCAGGAGGTTTTTGCCCTTTATCAATAATTTTGTTTTGTTTTCTGATTTCACAGTTTTGTACCCATGGCTATTCTTTCCCCAGGGAAAAGGGGATTCAGGGGAGAAAGTAAATTTCTAGCAGCAGGAGGGACTGAGGCCAGACAACCGAAGAAATTTCTGCCAGTGAATAGTAACTTGGATATTACGGAAAACCAAAGATCTGGTGTTTTAATGCATTAAGCTGTTCATATTGTAATCCAATTATCTGACTTATCAAAAATGTGAAGGAATATTGCTTTATTTTGAAGAAGAACTTTAATTTTCAAGTTTTTGCTAACACCAAAACTTGATGACTTTTCTTGGGAATTTAAAACAACTCATTTATATTTTTACATGATGATTACAGGCAGAAATTTACTGGTAGAACAAACTCCAGAGTTCATTTCAGGGGTTTCACAGAGCAAGGGCACCTGGGACTGAGGAATGTCTCTCAAGGCCTTCCACTAGGTGCAGCCATGTGGCCTGTCCCCTGACACAGAAGTCAGGTCATGACAGGGGTCGTCCTGTTCAGGCGAGAATAGGATCTCACTGGGGCATCTAGATGAAGTGGACTGACCCCCTGGACAAAGTCACAGACGCTGACCAGTATCTTAAAAGATAGTTTATTCAATTGACCAGCCAGGGTTAACTCATCTAGGGAATGAGCAGTCCCAAACTCAAATAGCTCAGGATTTATAAAGGTAAAAAAATGCATTCTTTTAGAGC
Source organism: Dipodomys merriami (assembly GCF_024711535.1). Lineage (NCBI taxonomy): Eukaryota > Metazoa > Chordata > Mammalia > Rodentia > Heteromyidae > Dipodomys > Dipodomys merriami. Next base: position 26,457 of record NW_027204375.1, read on the forward strand.
AGATTCAAGCAAGGTGGTGTATAGAAAAACTTAGCAGTTATTTTATTTTGCAAGCTCATACGTCACAAACGTTCCCAAAACAAAACTGTAAGTACTCCTGTAACAATTTCTTGACCTAAAGCAATGGGCAGTTCCTGGTTTCAGGGCCAGGTGTTTTGCTTTTTCAAAACTAGTAATTACAGTAGAAGGAACAGCTAGGGGGTAAATAGGCCTAGTCCTTTCCTCATAACTAGTTGTTCCAGTTCAATCCTGCCTTGCATAGTTTGGCCCTATTCTTAAAATTCAATAATTTTGTTCAGTCTCTATTTTCACATTTTACATTCTTTTTTGGCGTGGGGGCGGGGGGTCGTCACACTGCATTGATTAACTCCCTAAATGGCTTGGATCACCAGCCTCTGAGTACCCTCTAAGCATACCCTAGATGGAAAAGTTCTGCTGGTACCTGAGTACCACACCCCCTCAGGTGATAGGCACACCTGGATCCCTGGAGATAGGAGTAGCTACTTGGCTGATAGGTTACTGAACCTGTCAGTTCAGTGCCTGGGACTGAGTGTCCTGTGACCCATCCCCCTGGTGCGGGACACCATGCCATGTGTATCCCCATGTTCCTGTCCTTTCTCTCATCTCCTGGCTTGTCTCCAGTCATCATGGTGTCCAATTCAGCTATCCATCAGAGAGCTGAATTTTTGGGGTTTTGTTCTTTCCTCTCCAGCCTATTCCCTAGCTGTGTTAAGTGTATTTGTGGATTGCAGGCCTCATTATTCAGTTAGCAGTCTGTAGGCAGTGCATTGTTACAAAAACTCCAAGATTCTACTTCTCAAAATGTGGTTTATCTGAATTCTGATAATTTACCTTACAACATCTGAGACCCTTTCTGTAGATTTTTCTTCCAAATAAACCGATGCTAGTGTTTAAGCTACCTCTTTGCCTATCTTCTGTGGCTTTTAGGGGCCTAATAGCTATGTATCTTCTTTTGCTTGTTCTCATTCCTCCAGTGTTAAGATACTAGCTGAAAACTTGAAGTTTATGGCACAAATGTGGTACAAAGAGCAGTGTTACTCAAAAAGTAATCCCCAAACCCAAATATGTGTTAATATAGAACCTATTAGAAACTCAAAAATTCTCAGCAGCCCCAGCCCCATTGAATCTGAAGCTACATTTAAAATTCCCAAATAATTTATATGCACATTACGGTTCAAAAAGTAATGCTATAGGCTGGATCTTAAGTGTCCACCTAATGCCTGTGTTTTAAAGGCTCTGCCCTTAGCTTCTTGGAGATGGTGCAAATGAGAATGTAAGACCTAGTGGGAGGTCTTCTGGTTATTTAGGGTGTGTCATGGGAGGTCTTCTGGTTATGTAGGGTGTGTCCTTGAAGTGAGAAATGGGACCCCAGATTTTTCTTGACCATGAAGTGAATAGTTTTCCTACACCATACACCCATCATGTCATCCCCATCCTCCACATAGGAGGCCTTAAAACAATAGGTCTGCCCAATTATAGATTGGAACCTCAAAATCTTTGAGCCAAAATAAGCCTTTCTAAGGTGACTATTAAGTATTTGTAATAGCAACACAAAATTAACTCAAGCCTAATTGTAGAGAAGTCCACAAAATATTTTCAAAATCTTATATTCATGACATCTCTGCTAAAAACAGATTACTCCCTTGTGTGTATGGATAACTTACATAATAGTTTGTCACCATGCCTCAATGGACCACCTTGAGCACATACCTACTTTGCAGATTGCTGTCTAGCAAACTGAGTGAACATAGCATTGGACTACTTGCTCTGCCACTGCTCAGCTTTATTCCAGGAAAGACTGCAGATCAAAAAGCAAATTGCAGAGGGAGAAGCAGATAAACTATTACCAGAACTAAAGCTCCAATAAAATGAAAAATACCCTTGCTCACTAACAGACAGGCTCACCACCAATGGGTGCCTATGTTTTCAGAATAAGTAATGGGAGATGCTTATGATTCAATGGTTAAACAGAAAATAATAAACACTTCCGATTTGAAAGCAGGCCCCTCATGGAAAAGAATGAAAACAAAAGTTTGAAGATAGGCATATCTGAGTTAACATAATGCATCTTCCATTCTAAAACTTTTTAACCTTGTTAGCACAGTCTATAGTGTATTTTCTGTAAGTATTTTTGCTTACAATAACTTATGCAAAAGATATAAAAGGCAAACAAGAATCCTCAGACTGGAGCAAGAACCGGCCAGATGGGGAACGGGAAAGGTGAAAGTGATGGAGATGATGATTGAAGTACATTCTATAAAGGTGGCCATAAAAAGGGGAGGAGTGATCAAATTCTTTAAAAGTACACCTTGTATACATGGAAGTAACAGTAAAATCCCTTTGTATAATTAATATACAGTTTTAACTTGTGCTTTTCCAAAGCTATCCCAAATAAGGAGTTTAAGTTCATCAGAGCAGTTGTTGTAAATATTTTGATGTTTTCGCCTATGTGACACTTCATATCCCACAACTCGAAAGGAACCCAGCAAGGCATAATTTACTTCTGCAGAAGAATCTGATACTGACAGGAAGCCAAGCAAGCATGCTGAGCAGTCAGTCAACCATATCTCTCACTCATCAGAATTTTGGGATCATAAACTTTCTTGCTCAGATAAACTTTCAAATTAGGAAAAACCAGGATATCTGGTCAAAGTTTGTCAGAAAAGCAGTCTTAGCTTCTTGTAAGATAGCAGCTCTTCTTTAAAAGGCAGTGCTTATGTCAAGCACTTTGGCAGAAAAGATTCTAACTCCTACAGTCCTGCCTTGTTTTATCTGTTTTTTCAAACCTAGTCAGCTTTGCTAGACTTTCTCATTCAGCAGTATCCAAAGGGAGACTATTTAATAAATGGGTGTTTTGCCCTCATTCATACAACAACCAACAAAGGCATTGTTATGAAAACAAGTACTAGAGGCAAATTTGGACAGCACCATTCCTTTGTCTTCCAAATTATTCATCAACAAGCTAGTAAATGGCACACCTTTTGCCAGCCTTCAATCTATGTAAAGCCATTGTGCAGCACCAGTTTCTAATCACCACAGAAATAATTCCCTTTCCAGCTAATATACCTAAAGCTAGTCTTTCCATGCCATCCTACTAGTGGCATTTAGTTGTTCTGTTATTACCTTGATGGTGTCTAGTATTATTATCAAGGCTCTGCTGATAATAAAGATAATCTAATCTACTAATGGATAGAACGAAATCTACATTTTATAGGTATTACCAGTTTAAAGCTAGAAATGAAATAGCAGGTTTTGATTAGGAACTCTTTGGGAGACCCCAATAGCATCTACACAAAGATGAAAGTTGAAGACTGTCTGGGGATGAATCTCTCTCCTTACTTGATGTTAGCATTTTCTCAACTGGGCATTCTCAAATAGCTTGGGTAAAATGGATGTATGTTGAACCAAAGTGCAGTTTCCAACTCAGTTAGCCAGTAAGGTCTCCAACACTGGTCCTCTGCAATACCAGACACCTTTCTATGACTTAAATAAAGTTGCTTTTGGATTGTATTTTTTCCTTTGATGATCCAACTTTGCTCATTAATAGTTGGCAGGTTTGAGCTGACTGATTAAGTAGTGGGCCTGGCTCAACTGAGGTCATGCAGTTCCCACCTTTTCAAATACCCTGGAAGATCCAGGGTATAAACAGAGTTTATCTTTATAATATTAAATGTACTCATTATCTTGCTCATGTAACTGTAACCCTCTGCACATCATTTTTGCAATAAAAATATACAGAATAAAAGGAAGGTTATGACATATCTAGGCTGACCTTGTTCTGGTGTTCTAAGTTCTGACATTCATGCTTGATAAGGTCGCACAACAGCCCCACCCCATTTTCCTCACCCAAGTCTGTTTGAAACTTTTTGTCGGTAATGGGGCCTGAATTCTGGGCCTGGGCACTCCCCCTCAGCTCTTCAGCTCAAGGTTAATGCTCTACCACTTGAGCTACAACACCACTTCTGGCTTTTTTCTGCCTCTGTGGTGCTGAGGAATCAAACCCAAGGCCTCATGCATGCAAGGCAAGCACTCTACCATTGAGCTACCTTCCCAGCCCTTGAAACAATCTTCAGTGGCCTGTTATAGAACTATTCCAAAAACATGTACTCATCATTACCATGTTTCCTCTACTTGCTGGTTTTTCCTTTTATAAAACTTTCAAACCTACATAACATTCTTTTGAATATCCAGGAAAAAGTAATCCTATATGAAGTTTTCTTTAAATGTAATCGCAATGATAACTTCTTAAACCTGGAACATTGTAAATAACAAAATTTCAAGAACCTTTTGCTATTAAGTCAGTTAATTACTGAATGCCTGCAACAGATCCTTCTGAAGATATTTACACAGACATGGATATACAAGATT
>NW_027204376.1:0-30776 GCF_024711535.1 Dipodomys merriami
TCCATGAGTACATTGAGTTCAAACTTCTTTTTTTATTGTGAAAATACTGTACAGAGGGGTTACAATTACATGAGCAAGATAGTGAGTACATTTCTTATCAAGCATTGTAGTGAGTTCAAACGTCTTAAGTGCTCTGTAAATTAAGGTGAATTTGAAATAGGAAGAAGATTCTCAGATCATTTTGGTTGTGAGTGTATGAGCTGTACATTAATTTCCCAAGTGTACAGGAGTTAACAAAAGTAAGAGAAACAATAGCAATAATAGGAAACAGAGAAGTTCTGTGTTTTAGTATAAGGGTTCAATGCAATATAGAAGACTTTAGAAATAAGACAACATTGAAACAATAAAGCCAAGTCCAGTATGTAGATTTATGGGAGTGATATAGAGAAAGCACTACTACTAAGTGGAACATGAAGCATGAGGCCACTCCCTTTCTAAGTCATGCTTGCTACTAAGTGGAACATGAAGCATGAGGCCACTCCCTTTCTATATCATGCTTGCTAATCAGGAAAATTTGAAAAAAGTAAAATGGAAGAATGATTATGTTTCCAATGCACGTCAGATATAAGAGCATGGACTTAACTGGAAAAAAGAGTCCATCTTGAGAGAACATGCATTATACTAGCAATGAACCTGGTGGCTAAGATCACATTTCTTTTTCTTTCCTTTTCTTATATTCTTTTTTGTTGTTGTTGGTCCTGGCACTTGAACTCTGGGACTGGGCGCTGTCCTTCTGCTATTCAGCTGAAGACTAGAGCTCTACTACTTGAACCACAGTGCCTCTTCCAGTTTTCTGGTAGTTATTGGAGAAAAGAGTCTCCAGGACTTTCCTACCCAGGCTGGCTTTAAACCCCAATCCTCAGATCTCACCACTACTCAGCTTACGATCACATTTCTAACAGTATACACCCAGGATATGTAATGTGTATGTTCATCTATCTTTATATGAATTCTTGAGTTAAAAATCTGGGCTACAGGTTAGACTTTACACTCACAAAAATGTTTGTAGTGTAAAAGTTGATACTCCTGGAAAAATAAAATCTAAAAATGTAAATGAGTCTGGGAAGTTCAGTTTGCATCCAGCCTGGGAAGAACAGGCTTTGTGACACTATGTATAATTAAACAGCCAAAAGATGGAATACCAATCATGAGCAAATTGCTGAAGAATAAGAGCTTGAGGATTTTGCATACATACATACATACAAACATACACATACACACAGAGGCACTTATATGTGCACTCACAAATACACAAATGAAACAACTCTCAGAATATGTAGAAAAGTTAGAAAACAATAGAAAATATGTTCTGAGTAAGACTAGAATCAAGTGACAATTTGTAATATTAGAAAGCCCACAAGTGAAATTTCTTCAAAAAAGTTGAGAATACTACATAGGTAGGGACCGGAGATAGTAAGAGAGTCAAGTAATCATTATTAACAGGATCGAGTCCATGGAGGAAGGAATCAGAGACCCCTGCAGGTGCATCTGAAAATGTTCATATCCTTGTCAAATGCTAGAACATCTTTGAAAATAGTACATAAACAGTCTGAGCAGTCAGTCTAGTGGATAAGATCATAAGAGGAGTTCAAAATTGCTAGTCTGTTTCTAGATTAAATAAACCAACAAACTATGGCAAGGCAATGTGATACAAGCCTGGAATTCTAGCACTCTGACTAAGACAGGAGATTAGAGAGTAGAATTACATAGTGATACCTTCCCTGGATCAGGTAGTATAATTTCATCTCAATAAAACAATCCAAACAATTAGAAAGGAATACACAGTTGGAAGATTGGGCTAATTTTGTCACTAGGTTTTAAGAAGTCAAGTTTCCTATTGAAATGCAACTCATACGTAATCCTGACTTGTGTTTTAAATGCTCTCTTCATTATAGAACATTCCCAGATGCAAAATGGCTCATGATTTCTATCTAAAAATTTGCAAAAGTAAGTAATCCAGCATCATTCTGTTGGATTCCAACAGAATGATGAAGGATTACAAAAGCTTAAGCCTGGAGAAAAAGCAAAGATTGTCTAATGTAGGACTTTGTAGACCTTGCTAAATTAGAATTTAGATTTTAAATAAATATTTTGGTTTTGTTTGTAATTTAATAGTCTATAAGATTCTACAAAATTATTTTTAAGTAGAGGGTTTAATTTAAATGATTCTGGTATTCTATTTTCCTAGAATATACATTCAAGAGAGTTATAATTAGAACTTAGTTAATAGATAATTCCCAACATTTCATGTACAACATGATAATGTGAATAATCTAGACAGAGTTGCCAACAAATGGATGACATTAATTTACAAATTTAGAAAAAGAGCAATGTTTTGAGGGTTTGGTATAATATGGTATGAAGAGAGTAATTGTGTGACATCTTCTTTCTTCTACCTATATGAAACACAGTAAGCAATTTCCTTAATTATGTGCCTCTCTATACATTGAGAAAAATGCTAGGTTTGGGGTTTGTTTTCATTTTTGTTTTTGTTTTATTGGTTTGTCCTAGAGCTTGAACTCTGGGCCTGGACACTCTCTGAGCCTGGTTATGCTCAAGGCTTGTTCCCCACCACTTCAACCTCAGTGGCACTTGTGCCTGTTTTTTTCTGAGAAGTATTGAAGATAAGATTCTAAGAAACATTCCTGCCTGGGTGGGCTTTGTTCCATAATTTTCTGATCTTAGCATCCTGAATATTTATGATAGTTTTAAAAGTATAAATATACATAATATTTGCAAGTTCTATTCTCAAGAATACCACTGGGGGAAAAATGATGCAACTCAGTTTGTTGTGGTCTTCTTTCCAGAACAAGGAGGGCATCACATTAGCAGAGGTAGAGTATTTTTTCACAATAGAGATAAGCTATTCATGATGTGAATTAAGTAACTTTAAGGTGCACCTTACAAATTGGAAACTGTTGGGATAGGATGACTTTATGGCATAAATCTTGGGATTGATGGTCATAGAAATAATAGCTTACTCTGATAAAAATTGTTACTCTTGAAGAATTAATTATTACAGATGTTTCATAGTTTTATCCTGTACCAGAATATGGCTATTTTTCTGTTGACTTCTCAATCTATAACAGCCCATTGGAAAGTGCATCTATTGCAGAATTTCATAACATGAAAACAGGTACTGTTTTGAATCTCTCAGGTATGGAATGTTGAGAATTTAAAAATGAGTAGTTATTAGTCATATGAACATATACTCGGTCCTCTTAACAACTTATTTACCTTTAAAAGTTATGTGTTTCCATAGAATTAAACTGTTTTCGGTTTTAGTATAAAAAAGTACTAAATTTATTCTTTTTTCAAAATATTGGCAAATTCATTGTGAAAATATTGTCTAGAGGATAAAATTCAAGTTGATGACCCTCTGATAAAGAAGGGGTAATTAATTCAAATTAGATGCCAAAAAGTATTGCTTTATAAAAAGTTTATACATAAAGAATAATATTTACTATATCAATACAGTGAAATTATATTTTTTATGCAGCTCATTATTTAATCTTATTGTAAAAGTGATGTACAGTGGGGTTACAGTAATTGTAAGGTAGTGAATACATAACTTTTCAAACTTTTTACCATTCCTCATTTTTCTCACAGTTTTCCTTCACCCCTTCATACCTCCCAAGTTTTAATGCACATTTCCAACATATTGTCTTGTGAGTATTGCTATTGCATTGGTTTTTACTTTGTCCTTTGTCTCACCATTTTGTTGTTCCTCTTCCCTTTCCTAATTATGGTAAATGTATACACAATACAAAGTCAAATACAGCAGGGATAAACCATAGGGGAAAACCCAAAGAAAACAGAAATCACATAGTACATCAAAAACAACAACCACAAATGAAAAAAATCGGTTTCCCTATGTAGGCTTTCATGCAAAGAAATCCATGGTAACTTAGTAGAGTGGGAGCAATGTGGCTAAAGATAGCTCTTTTTCACATTAAACAACACGAAACAAACAAACCTCAGAAACCTTGCTGTAAATCCTGTAGGTTCCCTTGAGAATTGTCCTTATCCACGAAATATACTCTCACTGTGTGAAACAAGGTTGTAGTGGAATTTAAATTCAAATTTCTTTAAAAAAAGACTTCAAAATTTGTGAATTAACCTTTAATTACCAGTCATTCTCTGAAAAAGATAATTTGGGTCAAAATATTTAGGGAGAAAGTGATCTCCACAATGAAAGAAGGTATTGGATTTACACTTTTGTGTTTGTAACACTTTCCACAATGTCTTTGCCTGTGAAGCAGTGAAACTGAGAAAAACAATCTAACTGGATACTTCAAACCAATGATTTCACATTTCTTTTATTTTTTTTATTTTATTTGAGAACATACTGTACAGAGGGGTTACAATTACATGGGCAGGATAATGCATACATTTCTTACCAAGCATTGCAGCCTCCTCCTTTGTTTACCCTTCACCTCCCTTCCCAGCCTCCCCCCTCCCCTCCCCCCTCCCCCCCACCCAATCATACCCCCCTACCCCCCCCACACCGACATTGTAAAGCTGGTTTTGACATGACATTTTGTACTTCTCATTGTTGCAACAGGTCCACCTGAATCCTTAAACGACTTGTTTGTCCCCATCTCCTCCACATGTTATACTGACATCAAATATAGTGAAAGCGGGGGTTACACTGTGGGGGAGGGACATACACAGCAACAAAGAAATAATCTTATAAATGCGTTAGAAACACATGCATGAAAGAAACGAAAACATTAAAATACATATTTAAGGGTTCATTTTCCTAACATCACATTATCTGACCTTTTCCGCTTGACTCATACCTATACTAGATATTGCAAATAAGGGAAACCATGGGACCTATGTTTCTTTGGGCCTGGCTTACTTCACTTAATATAATTTTTTCCAAACCTTTCTATTTCCTAATTTCTAAGTGGCTCACAAAACATAATATCCTTAAAAACGTAATATAGTGAAGATTTCTCTTATTATGTACGCCAAAAATTTTGGGTTCAGAAAAGAAATGAGTAAATGGAAGCTTAACTAGAAGCCCTAGATAAGCGTATTGGCTTCAGCAGTGGAGGGAGGCCAAAACTTTTCAGTATACATTTTGTTAATATTTTTGCTACCTAAAGTGATTTTACGGAGCCTATTTGGCTCACTACTATGCAGAATAGATTGAATGAAGACATGAAAAAAATTCCACATCGAAATGAGGCAACATAAAAGAGTTTAAAAAGAGAAATCATGAAGATACAGCAGTGGCGGAGACTGTATAGTCCTTCAGCTTCGCTACACTTGAAGCCATAAGCTGTGATTAATTGGAAATCAGGCAAGAGCTAAGAGAAGGACATAGAAGTAGGACATAGAAGCATTGTCCTTTTGTAACAGACACTTTCTTCCAAGGTATGGGTGATTTAATTCTATTCTCCTCCATACATCTTGTTGAGCAAATGCAAAACCAAGAGAAATATAATCTATTGAAGTAATTTTGCAAAGAATAACTTCCCTGTTCCTGATATGGTATCTAAAGAAAGTCTTAAGAGAGAAGATAAAAGTGCAGTATTTCTCGGTTTCCTCTAAGCATCTTGTTAGCAAAATATATCTTTGAGATTAGAATTGATTGAACCAAAAAGGAATGGAGCACTTACTTTTCTGGGCACTTTAGACAGAAGACTTTCAAGGTAAAAGCAAACAGAAAAAAAGTATAGCCAAATATTTGTGATCACACTTTCTTGGGCTTGTTTCCTGGAGACAAAATTTTATATTAGATTTGTCCTCATTAACATAGATGTTGTTTCATGGCAACCATATGCAAGAGGGAAGTTTAATGGACTCGCTTGGACATGTAAACAGCATGATAGAAAAAAATGGTAAATAATATGTAGTGAATTACTTTGACCAATTACTTTGCCAGAACAAAGAAGGAAATACATAATTCAAAATTAATTGACTTAAAAGTATGAAGAAAGAGTAGTGAAGTGAGATGGGAGAAAACAGAGGATTGTTTTCTCTCCAGTGGAGTAATGGGTTCTTGATCTTGTTTCTTCCATGCTATCTTCACAAGCTATCAAGTGTGTCTCAGGACTGGAGTATCCAGTTCAGACAAAGAGAACTCACAGAAGAAAGATAATATTTTCAGCAGGTGTAGGTGATTTATAACCTTAGACAATCTATTTAAACCTGTTCAAAATTCTCCTCTACCCCAAACTTCCCTCTTTGAACAGTTTTGTTTGCTTTTCCCAAAACTGTTCTTCATTAACTGCTTAAAATTTTGAGAGGCCATATTCATACTTTCTAGAGATTGCTGTTTAGTTGTGATTTTTGTGTGTTTTTGTTTTTGTTGTGTTTTTTAACTGAATTTCAAAAGGTTGTGCAAGTGTGTTACAATTAAATATACCCATCTAATTGTCCAATACTCCTGGATCAGAGTGACTCCTTCTATCATTGTCAACCAACCCCTTTTGCAAGAATTATTTCAGATTTACCACTTCCTTTGTCATTTGTGTACATTTAATAGTCTAGCTGTACTTGCCTCTTGTTCCATTTTTCATTCATTCTATGTCTTGACTATTATTCCTCTCTGGTTTAAACTTCCTGATAGTCATTCTGTTAAACTGTTAATACTTTGAAAGGTTTATATACATTCCATGGAGTTTCAAACCTGCATATACTTGAATTGATGTCAGCTTATATTTCCATAATTTATACATCTGCAGTAACAATTTGGAAGACTGGAGACATGAAACACCTAGACATGATTTTATTCTCATCCATTTGGAAGATTAATCTTTAGTCAATAAGAAAGTTTAATAATGGCTTAGAATGTATTCCTAACTACCAATTTTTATAAATGGCTTTGTACAATGGTTTGTGATTATTTTATTTTACATGGGATAATATTTTCTACTAATTATAAGTTTTGGAAAAAGAAGAAAATTAAAATTTACTACTATAGAGGAATGTGATAGAAATAGAAGATGGATTTTATGACATATGTCTGAGGAGTACCAATATTCAAGATTTAAGTCATATTTCTTACTATGTTATACAGATAGGGAAAACATAAAACAACATATGATAAGGCAACTATTTGTGACTTTTTAAAAACTACCTTATTAAGTGATGAAATTAACTTTATTAGCTAATGTTTGGGTTTGAAATATGGAAAGCTGATCTCTTTAACACATTTCTGGAAGGCACCTACTGAGCAACACAAATGGTGGGTGGTACTATTTCTATGCTTTAATGAATGGGTGAACCTGTTTGACATTAGTGCTGGGAAAATAAATCAACTCTATTGTAACCTGTTCCCTACACTTGAAAAACTTGTAATGTCACTAAGTTTCATCTATTTGTCAAAAGTTATTTTGGCAAATGGGATTTTAAAAAGTTTATTTGAAAAGGAATACACTTTCCTTAAATATAGGTTATCATTGGTTTGAAAGTGACAACATTTTTATACCACAGAACCAAGTTGTACTGAATTACCAGTGTTTTGAAGCACTAAGAATCTTCTCAATTAATGTTTTTCTGAATTAAATTTGATCTCTATGTCAAGTTTTCCAGGACTTGGTAGACCAATTTAGGATCTTTCCTTCCAGGAACTATTTTTTTGGCCCACTTATGCTGGACTGAAATCTTTCATTAATTATTAGGGGAGGGGTATTAAAAATAGTTTATGACACTTTGTGATCTTGTTCACTGATATGTGCTAGTCATCTGTAAATTGAAAGTTTGAATTACAGTACTTTCTCTCAGATTTGGTGATCTCATCCTTCATTTTAAGTTGCCTTGCATTTCACAATTGCTTACTGCAAATTCCTGCATCTCAAGGAATTGGGGCCCTGAAATATAGGAAATGAGAAATTGAGATGGGTCTTCAATTAGTTTCTGTTGGCATGTTGCATGGGCCTAGGTGAGAAGTCTTGCCTCTGTTATCTCATGATGCAGATAACTGGGACCTGGGATCCTAGGACCCATGAGTCTTGCAGAAAAATAATATTTTTTAGACATCATATTTGGGCATAATCAGTAGGAATGCTTCAGAAATATGGAGAAAAACAGTTTGGGACCAGCAAGTTAAAACAATAAACAGAGCAGTAGAGTAAAATCCCTTATAGATTAGAGGAAAACAACATTGCTTTTTGCCATGTGAATTCAGAAGACCAAGAACACTTAGAAGGTATCACAAGTTTATACCGAAGACATTGCACTGATACTTTTTATATTCTAATATATATTCTAAACCTAATTATTTATATTCCAATTCTATTTATTGGAATAAATAAATTATCAACTAATTCTAGTATGTTTCACTGTGTGAAATATATAATCAGTACATATAAATGTAAAATATATAACTATATATAATATAATAAAAAGGCACATGTTTTGCATTGTTCTGTTGTGGTTAGGGTATCAAGGGCAACGGTGTTTTAAAGTATTATTCCATTATCTCTACTTTAGTGTTTGACAGAGTTATACCTAAAGCTTTACCATTTGTAGATTTATAGCCTGAAGGCAAGAGGAAACATTGTGATTAAAACATTACCAATTTAAGACCTGATAACGAGGAAAACATATGGACTTCTCCTGCAACTATGAAAATACTCGGTGTTAGAAAGGCAGTATTGTAAGTTCCTCCATGGTTGGATGGTATACATGCCAAGACATTAGGTAATCATGCATATGAACAATTTTTCACCTTTTCTTGGCATTAGCTACTTTTGAAATGGTAGGTATAACTAAGAATTAAAATTTGACAAAATACCTTCTAGTCTGAACAGTTCTGTCTGAACTGTTCATCTCTCTATGATCCCTAGTAACTAAGATTACGTTTGTTCCAGTAAGACAATATATGCTGTCAGGGTAAGATATTCTAGTTGGTCCGTTCCTACATGGAAGAAGGATAAAAGGTCAGGTAGACATTTGTGCCAGTAACACCTCATTTTGGAATATTTCAGTTGCAGAAGTTTAGAAGTAGCTCTTATGCCAGGCTTACTTTGAATCCATTAGCTCCACAAATCTAACTCAGTTGATAAATAAGTACTTGAAAAACCATCATCTTTGGACCTAGCTATAAATACTTGAAAGTACTGTCAAATCCCAAATGAAAAAGACTTAAAAAGTCATTGACAAAAAAATTTGCTCAAGAAAATGTGGTATATATACAAAATGGAATTCTATGCCTCTATCAGAAAGAATGATATTGCCCCATTTGTTAGGAAAGAGAAAGGCTTGGAAAAAATTATATTAAGTGAAGTAAGCCAGGCCCAAAGAACCATAGGTCCCATGGTTTCCCTTATTTGCAATATCTAGTATATGTCTGAGTCAAGCAGAAAAGGTCAGATAAGGTGATGTAAGGGAAATGAACCCTAAGATATGTATTTAAATGTTTTTTTTTCTTTTATGCGATTGCTTCTAACGCATTTATAAGATTATTTCTTTGTTGTTTTGTATGTCCCTCCCCCACAGTATCACCCCTGCTTTCACTGTATTTGATGTCGGTAAAATTTGTGGAGGGGAAAGGGAAAAACAAATCGTTTAAATAGGGATAGAGGTGGACATATTGCAACAATTAGATAAACAAGTCGTTATGTCGAAAAATGAACTTTACAACTTTGGTGCAGGGGGGTGTAGCGGGGAGGATTGGATGGGGGAGGATGGGAAGGGATGGAAAGGGAAAACAAAGGAGGAGGCTACAATGCTTGATAAGAAATGTACTCATTATATTTCCCATGTAATTGTAACCCTTCTGTACAATATTTTCACAATAAAAATTAAAAAAATTAAAAAATTAAAAAAACAAAACAAATTTTGCAAATGTGAGCAATCGACTGAACAATATCATTTTCCCCACTATTCTCAGAATTTTAGGGAAATAAGATCAATAGCATTGTTGGGAATAATAAGTTTTCCTTGTTACAAATAGGCACCCAAGGACATAAGCCTGTATAAAGATTGCATCATTAACTACTTAAATTTAGAGGATACTACATGTTTCAGCAGCACATATACCCAAATTATAACAATACAGAGATTAACATGGCACTTGCACAAGGAAGATATGAAAACTTGTGAAGTATTCCATATTTTTCCTTCTTCAGATGCAAAAAATGAAAAAGTGAAAAGTTAATTACAAAATTACAAGTGCAATAATCCACATAATTCATATAATTAAAAGTTAGTTTGACATCAGTGTATTAAGTCTTCAACTTAGAAAGGCCTTTACATAGCAAAACCTTTACAAAACTTTTGAAATTAGGCATCATTGTCATTTTATCCCAAAGAAATATAATACTATAAGGACCTAGGAAAAAAGGAATCTTAAACTGTTTCTATATGGAATGCAATCTGAGAGGACACAATAATGAACCTATATATTATAAAACAATGTCAAATTCAGAGTATATCTAGGAGAGAATGAAATAGATTATTGACATTATACAAACATAGAATATAGAATATTTTAAAAATATACTTTTTCAGACAAGCACCAGAAATACTTTAGTTTTTCTACTACTCATTTCAACAGATAAGTTAAAATTATTTCTGATTTAAAAAATAACAAATTCTGTAGAACTCATTATAGATGTATACAAAAACTCTTGAATACATTTTAACATCAAAGGCAGGCAATTCACTTGGAAGAATTAAATGGAATCTGTGAATTTTTACAGTAAGTTATTGCTGTTGCTGGGCATTGGAGGTTCACGCCTGTAATCCTAGCTACTCAGGAGGCTGAGATCTGAGGATTCGAATTCAAATCTAGCCTGGGCAGGAAAGTGCGTGAGACACTTATCTCCAATAAAGCACAAGAAAACTGGAAGTGGAGCTGTGGCTCAAGAGGTAGAGAGTTCGCCTTGAGCTGAAGAGCACAGGGAGAGTGCCCAGGCCCAGAGTTCAAGCCCCACGACGGACCAAAAAAAAAGACATTGCTGTTATTTGGATTGTGAAAATATTTTGTATGGACACAATGGATGGACTGGCATTTTTGAAATTTAAGAAACTTAGCCGAACCATTAGGACTTAGGAGAACAATTTGTACGATCTTCCACAACTTAAAAGAGTTAGTGATATATACTTATCCTTTTGGCAATATCAAATGCAGTTTCTTCCAAGTTGTTCTTCATGCCTGGTTTGACAGAATGGTTCAACAGAAAGAGTTCCAGCATATCTTCTCTGTCTCAGTTCTGAGCAGCAAGATGCAAGGGGGTCAAGAGGTCTTTAATTTGAAATAATGAAGGGGGAAGATGGCGGAGGAGAAGCTGGAATCTGAACAAGCTCTCGCATAGAAAGCAATTTTAGAGTTCCAGTGAACAGTCCTAAGCCAGAGAATCACACCAAGTGTGCCATCACAGGACAGAGAGTTAGACAAGAGAGGGGAAGCCAAGGCAAAAAGAAGCACCTGAGTGCTCACCAGCAGCCGCCGCAGCGACGGCAGCGGCAGGGTCAAAAGCAGCGGAGACCACAGCCGGGGGCCATACCTGAGCGCTCACACAGAGTCCGGGACGAAGGAGCCAGACGCAACGGGCGAGCAGATTCTACTCAACACCAGCAAGAACCAACAAAGAGCGGACATCTTCATCCTGCAGCTTGCAGACCAGAGACGACCCAGGATCCAAGACTCGGCGTGAGTAGAAGCCCGACTTCCTCACTCCTTCTTAGGGATCAGAGGAGGGAAAGCCACCCCTCCCCCCCCAGCACCAGTGATCTCCATCTTGGATACCAACAAAGCTCGGAGGAGCTGCCAGCTCCAACCCAGGCCTTGGAATAAAACGAGTCATTTAGCAGGTCACAAGAACTTAACGGCAAAGTGACCTGCCAGACTCGGCTCCATCCAGGGAAAAGTCACCCAGCTCAGGCGCCAGCCATTGGAGTGGCTTCCCTCACTGGGTAACCAGAGCCAGAGGCTGCCCCTCCCTCTAGCAGCCTCAACAATCAATTGAAAAACAGAATCCCTGAGAACTGCTCCAGGCTGGGCTCTGGGAGATTTTTTTTTTTTTTGCACAAAACAGTCCCAGGAAAAAGCTACTGATTGTTGAAAGGCCTCAACTCTACCCAGAATTTAGCCTCACCACTGCATACCCCTCTTTTGTGATTCTCAAAGCAGATCACCCTCCTAGAAAACTAACCTGGGAGGGGGATCTCAAAATCTTGGGTAAAGCAGAGCATTTTTCTGCCTCTTCCAACAAACCGACTTAAGAAACCAATCAAGCCACAGGACCTCAAGCTGACCAGAGACTCCAACAAAAGGCTGGTTACAGACAAAAGGGAGATACAGGATTCTTCCCACCCCTCCCCCCCCCCCCAAAAAAATCAAAGGACTTTTTTTTTTCTTTTTTCGTTTTTTCCTTTTTTTTTCTTTCTTTTTTTCTTCTTCTTTTCTTTTTTATTGTTTGTTTTTTGTTTTTTGCTACCTTAAATATATATATATAATTTTTTTTCTCTTTTAAAACTTTTATTAATCTTTAATTTTTGCCTCTTCTGAAAAAATAATTGATTTCCAGTAACTTTTTTTTTGTTTTTTCTCCTCTTATAATTTTTATTTTAGGAATATGTAAATGAGCGTTTTCCTTTCTTTTCTTATCTTCTTTCTCTTTTTCTTTCTTTCTTAATTATCTTTTTGTTTTTTGTCTAGCTCTACTGAACTTCTGATCTTTTCTTCTCCCTTTCCCATCCTTAAAGTTTTTCACACCTCCTCTATGTCCCTCCCTTTCTCACAACATATTCACATTCCTCTCTAAATAGATGGTCTTTTAATCTCTACAATAACATTAATTTTTATGTTTCTATTTTTTTTCTGGTCTCTTTTCATTCCCCTATCCCTCTCTTCTTTTTCTCTCTCTCTCTACTTGCATCCTACCCAATCCATTTCCTGAATTGTGATTAGGACATAGTTAACTCTCCCTGTGCCTCCCCACACCAATCTATTCCTATTTTTCACCCACATCTCTCCCTAATCCTAATAATTTCTGGTTTTCCAAATTCTTTTCTGCGGTTCAAAGTCCTTTAAAATATAGTTGTTTGATGTTGAATAGATGTATCTGTGGAACTAGATTGTATCTGTAGACTATTGACTGTACAAATGCAAACTTTGGTTGATGGTTGCCTTAAGATAGTGTTCTAGCACAAAACTGGTACTATCTTCATCTCAAATGGGCAGAGTAAGCCAGAAAAACACAAGAAAAATGGCAAATCCGGGTATCTCAATTCCCAATCTTGATAATCAGGGGACAGATCAGATAATGAACAATCCAGAGGAGAGTTCCCAAATAGCTCTACAAACACTGGTGGCAAACATGATAAATGAGAAGCTTGACAACTTACAAAGGACTCTGTATGAGCGTGAGAGGGAGAGAGAGGAGGCATCCCAGAAGTTTATACAGGAATATCATAAGCGTGAGGAAGCTACTCAAAAACTGATACAGGATTTGCGTGAACAACTTGAGAATACTCAAAGAGAAAGGGAGGAATGGCGTGAGCAGGCTGAAACACGCAAAGAGAACTGCAGGAATCCCACGAACGTGAGGAAGCTAAACAAAGAGTAATACAGGAATTGAGAGACCAGGTAGAGAACACACAAAGATCACTAAAGGCATCCATAGAATCCATTAACAAAGAGCTGAAGGAAGTCAGGGAGACCACAAAGGGAATGCTGAATGGAACCCAACACAAGGAATGGGAGTCCAAAGAAACCATATCCAATCAACTAAGTGATTTGAGGACAAACACTGAACACCAAATTAAGGAAGTAAAGAAATTCATACAAGACCTAAAACAGAGCTTCAACAAAGAACTTGAAGCTATCAAAGCTGACCAATTAGAAGGAAAAGAGATTAAAAACAAAGTAGAGAGTCTTGACAGCAGGTTAGACCATGCAGAAGATCGAATCTCAGGGATTGAAGACAGCCTAGATATTATAGAGAAAGAACATACAACCATCCAAGACAAGTCCAAGAAATGTGATAGATCTATCCAACACCTGGAAGACACCATCAGAAGGCCTAACTTAAGGATAATGGGTGTAGAGGAGCACCTACAAACAGAAGTTAATGGTCTAGGAAATTTGTTTAACAGGATCCTAGCAGAGAACTTCCCAAACATGCAAAAAGATAGGCCTATTCAGATACAAGAAGCCTTTAGAACCCCAAATAGACCAGACCAGAATAGGACATCCCACCGTCACATTATAATACACACAGGATCAACTCAGAACAAGGAAAAGATCCTTAAAGCTGTCAAGGAGAAAAGGGTAATCACCTATAAAGGGAAACCAATTAGAATCACCTCAGATTTCTCAGCAGAGACAATCAAAGCAAGAAGAGCCTGGAATGATGTATGCCATGCCCTAAAAACAAACAACTATCAACCAAGAATACTGTACCCAGCTAAAATCTCCTTTATAACTGAAGGCCAAATGAAAACCTTCCACAGCAAAGAAAACTTGAAACAATACATCTCCACCAAACCAGCCCTACAAAAGATTCTTAAAGATGTCCTACACATAGAAAACAAACAAGACCACAATAAAAGCCAACAACTGCACCCAAACTGAGAATCAAAGAACCATAGGAAGAACCCAGATTTCACAGCCCCCAAGAAGGTAGATAACATGGCAGGAACTCCCAAATACCTCTCAGTCCTATCTCTTAACGTTAACGGACTGAACTCTCCAATTAAGCGACATAGACTGTCTAGTTGGATTAAAAAACAAGACCCTTCTATCTGCTGCCTGCAGGAGTCACATCTTGCCCGTAAAAACAAACACATTTTCAATGTTAAAGGCTGGAACAAAATCTACCAAGCAAACGGCCCTCATAAACAGGCGGGAGTTGCAATCCTAATATCAGATAAAATAGACTTCAAATTAAAAATCGTGAGAAGAGATAAAGAAGGTTGCTACATACTAATTAAAGGATCTCTCTTTCAGGAGGATATTACAATTCTAAATATCTATTCGCCAAACAATGGAGCACCCAAATTTATCAAAGAAACACTACTTTCCCTCAAATCCCATATAGATCCAAAGACATTAATTGTTGGGGATTTTAACAAACCACTCTCCCCACTAGACAGATCAACTCGGCAAAAACTCAACAGAGAAACCGCAGATCTAAACAGCTGCATAGATCAACTAGACTTAACAGACATTTACCGAACATTTCACCCAGCAGCATCAGAATACACGTTCTTCTCAGCAGCACATGGAACGTTTTCTAAAATAGACCACATTCTAGGCCACAAAGCAAACTTGTCTAAATTCAGAAACATTGAAGTTATACCCTGCATTCTCTCTGATCACAAGGGAATAAAATTAGAACTCAACACCAAAAGCCACCAAAGAAAGTCCGGTATCACATGGAGGCTGAACAACACACTGCTGAATCAAGAGTGGGTCATGGAAGAGATTAGAAAGGAAATTCAAATGTTCATGCTATTCAACAAAAATGAACACACAAATTACCAGCTCCTCTGGGACACAGCAAAGGCAGTACTCAGAGGCAAGTTTATAGCTCTGAGCTCCTACATCAACAAATTGGAGAGATCTAAAACTAGCAATTGAATGACACATCTAAACCTCCTTGAAAAAGAGCAGCAAGGTAAACCCCAATCCAGTAGACGGAAAGAAATAATCAAAATTAAATCAGAATTAAATGAATTAGAATCCAAAAAAACTATAGAAAGAATCAACAAAACAAAGAGTTGTTTCTTTGAAAAACTTAACAAAATTGACAGACCCTTAGCAAATCTTATCAGAAAAAGAAGAGAACACACCCAAATTAATAAACTCAGAGATGAGAATGGAAACATCACCACAGAAACAACCAAGATTCAGAACATTATAAGGGAATACTTCTCAAAACTTTATGCTAATAAGTTCGAGAACTTGACAGAAATGGACCTCTTCCTAGCAAATATTGACATGCCAAAAATAAACCAAGATGAGTTAAACTATCTTAACAGGCCCATATCAAGCATTGAAATAGAAACAGCAATAAGAGACCTCCCAGCTAAGAAAAGTCCAGGACCAGATGGTTTTACAGCGGAATTTAACAAGGCCTTCAAAGCAGAACTCACACCAATTCTCCTCCAACTCTTCAATGAAATTGAAAAAGAAAGCTCACTACCGAACACATTCTATGAAGCCATCATAACCCTCATCCCAAAACCAGGCAGGGACTCATCAAAGAAAGAATACTATAGACCCATTTCTTTGATGAACATCGATGCAAAACTTCTCAACAAAACTTTGGCAAATCGACTTCAACAATTCATCCAAAAAATCATACAACACGATCAAACAGGATTCATTTCAGGGATGCAAAGCTGGTTCAATATACGCAAATCAATTAGTATTATTCATCACATCAACAGGAGCAAGAACAAGAACCACATGGTTATCTCAATAGACGCAGAAAAAGCATTCAACAAGATCCAACACCACTTTATGATGAAGGTTTTGGAAAAATTAGGAATCCATGGAACATTCCTCAATACAATAAAGGCTGTATATGACAAACCTACAGCCAGCATTATACTCAATGGTGAAAAACTAAAGCCATTTCCTCTTAACTCAGGAACAAGACAAGGATGCCCACTCTCTCCACTTCTCTTCAATCTAGTATTAGAATGCCTAGCTACAGCAATAAGACAAGATGCAGACATAAAGGGGATCCAAATAGGGAAAGAAGAAATAAAACTCTCCCTCTTTGCAGATGACATGATCTTGTATTTAAAGAATCCCATAGACTCCACTCCCAAATTACTCAAGCTGATTCAAAACTTTGACAAAGTAGCAGGTTATAAAATTAACCCCCCAAAATCAATGGCTTTTCTGTATGCCAACAATGAGAAAAGTGTGGCTAAAATTAGGAATGCAACTCCATTTGTAATAGCCCCACAAAAAATAAAATACCTAGGAATTAACTTAACTAAAGAAGTGAAGGACCTCTATGATGAAAACTTTAAAATCTTGAGAAAGGAAATCAACACAGAACTTAAAAAATGGCAAAACCTCCCATGCTCCTGGATTGGCAAGATTAACATCGTGAAAATGGCAATACTTCCCAAGGCTATCTACAAATTCAACGCGATACCTATCAAAATTCCACCCTCATTCTTCAAGGAAATAGAAGAGGCAATCCAAAAATTCATATGGAACAATAAAAGACCCCGAATAGCAAAAACACTTCTCAACGGAAAGAACACTGCTGGAGGAATATCAATACCAAATTTCAAACTCTACTATAAAGCCATAGTAATCAAAAGAGCTTGGTATTGGCATAAGAACAGACCTCAGGACCAATGGAATAGAATTGAAAACCCAGAAATGAACCTACAGACCTATAGCCATCTAATCTTCGATAAGGAAGCTAAAACAATAGAATGGAAGAAAGACAGCCTCTTCAGTAAATGGTGCTGGCAAAATTGGTTAACTACATGTAGAAAACTAAAGCTAGATCCTTATATATCACCCTGCACCAGAATCAACTCCAAATGGATCAAAGACCTTGAACTCAAAGCAGACACTCTGAAAACATTACAGGATGGAATAGGAGAAACCCTAGGTCTCCTTGGCTCAGGCCGAAATTTTCTGAATAGAGACCCGGAAACACAACAAATCAAAGAAAGGTTGGACAAATGGGATTGCATAAGGTTGCAGAGCTTCTGCAGGGCAAATGACATAGCTAGCAAGATCAATAGAAAGCCCACGGATTGGGAGAAGATCTTTACTAGCCATACAACGGACAAGGGTCTCATATCTAAAATATACTTGGAACTCAAAAAATTAAACCACCCAACAACAAATCCTCAAAGAAACAACTGCCCAATAAATAAGTGGGCGAAAGACTTAAAGAGAAGCTTCTCTGAAGAAGAAAGAAGGATGGCCATTAGACACATGAAGAAATGTTCAACATCCCTAGCCATAAAAGAAATGCAAATCAAAACAACATTGAGATATCACCTCACTCCAGTTAGAACAGCAAAAATCAAGAACTCTAACAACAACAGACGCTGGAGGGGATGTGGACAGAAAGGAACCTTACTTCATTGTTGGTGGGAATGTAAACTTGTTCAACCACTTTGGAAAGCAGTATGGAGGTTCCTCAAAAGACTTCACATAGATCTCCCCTATGATCCAGCAATCGCACTTTTGGGCATTTACCCAAATGTATACAAACAAGACCACACTAAAGCTACCAGCACAACTATGTTTATTGCAGCATTATTTACCATAGCTAAGATATGGAACCAACCCAGAAGCCCCTCAGTAGATGAATGGATCAAGAAAATGTGGTATATATACACAATGGAATTCTATGCCTCCATCAGAAAGAATGACATTTCCCCATTTGTTAGGAAATGGAAAGGCTTGGAAAAAATTATATTAAGTGAAGTAAGCCAGGCCCAAAGAAACATAGGTCCCATGGTTTCCCTTATTTGCAATATCTAGTATAGGTATGAGTCAAGCGGGAAAGATCAGATAATGTGATGTTAGGAAAACGAACCCTTAAATATGTATTTTAATGTTTTCGTTTCTTTCATGCATGTGTTTCTAACGCATTTATAAGATTATTTCTTTGTTGCTTTGTATGTCTTTCCCCCACAGTGTAACCCCCGCTTTCACTTTATTTGATGTCAGTATAACATGTGGAGGAGATGGGGACAAACAAGTCGTTTAAGGATTCAGGTAGACCTGTTGTAACAAGGGGAATTACAAAATGTCATGTCATAGCAAGCTTTACAATGTCGGTGTGGGGGGGGGAGGGGGGTATGATTGGGTGGGGGGAGGGGGGAGGCTGGGAAGGGAGGTGAAGGGTAAACAAAGGAGGAGGCTGCAATGCTTGGTAAGAAATGTATGCATTATCCTGCCCATGTAATTGTAACCCCTCTGTACAGTATGTTCTCAAATAAAATAAAATTAAAAAATTAAAAAATTAAAAAAAAAAGAGGTCTTTAATTTTGGCATTGGTATCTGCCTCATGATGAAGTAAGAAAGAAGCCACTCGTATTATTCCACGTATATCCACTGTGCATGGGTATCCAGCCATCTACAGTTATTGCATGTGTCACTTGAGCCACCAACTCACGAACAATGGGTAATTGTCCACTGTAGGCTTCCCGATGAAGAGGGGTATACTCATCATCATCCCTCATATGCATATGAGTGGCCTTTTTGGAAAGTAGTCTCCACACTGTAGTAAGCTGATTATTTTAAGCATCCCAAAGAAGAAATTTGCTTGGATCCTTCTCCATTTTTTTCTTGCAATTGATACCATTCCTCACTTTTTCATCTTGTTCCTCATCTTCATCAGAATTGCCTAACCAGAGACTTTGAGAGCCAGTCGGAATGAGGTGTCTATGTAGTTCCCTAAAAGGTCACGTTGGATGAACTGGTCAGAAATACCCCATGAGTTTTTCACCATGATTTATTTTCTCTTTTTCCCTTTTTACTATTCTAAACTATTCTAACTGGAGAGTAGGGAATTGATGGAGAGCAGAGGAAAGATTTTCCTCCGTATTCAAAGTACAGACTGAAAATGAGGGCCAGTGGTGTCTTCAGGTGCAGCTTATTCTAGGAATGAGAAAATATGAAATAATGCTTTCTATATAAATGATTTGGGAAATGGCAGAGCAGAAAGTGAAATGATGCAACCAAAAATATAAAAGCAAAATAAATGAGGATAATTATGCAGCAATCATATTATCTATGAGAACTATGAAAGAGAGGAAGAAAGACAGGTGTGCAATGACCTAGCTAGCCATAAAATCCATGCTTCGGATCAATTTATAGGGCAAACAAAATTTTATTTTTTTAAAGAGATGGAAATCAAATTTATGTATTTACTTGAAATTCGTAAATACATTTTAGTAGCCTACATAAAGAGGCATAGCTTTGACCAAATTACAGACAAGAATCTAAATCCTGATAATTCTAGTAACAGATCTGACTGAAATAATTTGAATCACACTTTTCCTGTACAATGAAAGAATAGGTCCAGGCTAGGAAAGCAGCTAGAGAAGGCAGGCCAATTGTATCTGTGAGAAAACTTTGTGGAAACTGGTATTGAGGATTACTTTCTGGTGCCACTTGCACTGGAAGCATGATTCTGAAATATTGCTTGCTGATTCTGAACTATTGCTTTGATCATTATATTCTCCAAGAGGAAAAAGTGAAAATTGATTGCAAAGGACTACTAACAGATTTTGACTTCTCATTAAGCACCTTCAATGATAAAAATCACATGAAGAAAATAGACAGGCCTACTTTTTTAGATGAAAACAAGTGTCTTTAAAAAAAAAAACAAGAAATTTAAGTAGTCATGAAAAGGACTTCTATTTTACTACTGAATTATACATTTTTTCCTAATGTTGGGTAACAATAAATAATGGATCTTTTAGAAAGCTCTTAAAGCTCATATGTTCAATAATGAATTCTCTTACACTATATCATGGTATTTTTTGTGTATGGAAGAAATTTCCATTACTAACTTGATGTTCTGACAAGAAAATATCATCACTGTATGTCTTGCTTCTATTCTCTCAGTTTTAAATTACTAAGTATGTGCATTAGATAAGTATAGAGGAAAAAGTAGAAGCCCCACTGATGGCTCATGTATTTAATCCAAGCTAATCAGAAAGATGAAATCTGAGGATTGTCGTTCAAAACCAGACCAAGCAAAAAAAAAAAAAGTCCATTAGATTCTGATTTTAAAGTAACCAGCAAAACCTAGAAATGGAGCTATTACAAACAGTAAAATGCTAGCCTTGAGAAAATAAAACAAAAAAAATTCTGGGAAAGAGCCAGGCCCTGAACCAAACAAATGACTTACTTAATTTGTCAATTAATTAATTAAAAATACATTAAGAAGTCACATGTAGAGAGGCAGGAAATATGTAACACCAGTGGTGACTGGATTATGTATTATTTTGTAATAAGGCAAATCATCATTTGTCCTAATCACTAATATTTCATTTGAACTTTTTGTACGATAAACCCTCAATTTAGCATGTATGTATATGTGTGTGTACATGTGCGCACATGTGTGTGTATGTGTGCATGTGCTATTGCAATGTTGCTTGCCAATGTGGAAAGGGTGAGGCTGAAAAGAGCTATCTGTTTTGCAGTGTTTTTATTTATCAGTGTTTTGTCATGTCATTTCAGTGGAACTACCCTTTTGTACATTTTATTTTTCAAATAATAACGTCATCATAATCCAAGCATTTACAACATTAAGTTAGGTAAAAGAGACCGCTTTCAGCTCTTATTAAATGTTAGGTAAGAAGACACTGACCTAATTAAGTAGTAAGTTATTGCTGTAAGATGATTGTTAGTACAAAATAGGTATTTGATCACTTAACTTGGTTATACAGTTCAGATATACTCATGGAGTGAGTTTGACAGACTTGACCAAATAAGTATTACTCTCTGGTTATTCCTGTGAAACACAAGATGGATAAACTCCAGATTACTGTTGAAAATAACTTCCTTTGTAAGATCATATCTATTCTCACTAAGAGATAATCAACCCCATATTATGTTTGAATATCACATCTTATTGACTGAAAATAAGTATTGTGGATATGCTTGTTAGATATTCCTTTCAAAAACAAACAAACAAAAATTATGTGTCATCTCCAGATTGTGGATGTATTTAAAGTTATTTTGTACATGCAAAGGGACATTCACTAATGGCTCTTTTGTGGGAGCAACTATCACAACTTTAACAGATAAGGCTTTTTGGATATCTTTTACAATATAAAGAACATCCCAGAG
This sequence comes from Dipodomys merriami, assembly GCF_024711535.1. Classification (NCBI taxonomy): domain Eukaryota; kingdom Metazoa; phylum Chordata; class Mammalia; order Rodentia; family Heteromyidae; genus Dipodomys; species Dipodomys merriami. The sequence goes on from NW_027204376.1 coordinate 21,764, forward strand.
CGAGTCTTGCAATTTCTGAAAACCCTTTGAATATTTAAGTATTATTTCAGTTCATTGACTATAGAGCTCAAGACATTTCTGAAATAAATATCGTTAAGGTCTGAAAATGTAAGTGGGTATATAGGCTTTTTATGAATCATTTTATGAAAACCCAGTTTTTATGAAAGTAAATGAAATAGAATAAAAGAATGTAAGTGAATTTGGCAAGCTAATTATTATTAGGACTTTCTTTTCTATTAACACAGTCCTTTTCATGTAGAGGATGCATTTAAATTATTTCCTTTGTGTCTCTGTACTTCAGTTAGTCTTAGAACCTTTATAGTTATAAGAGTGAATTTGTAGTATAAATAAAGATCTTTTAAAATAATTAAGATTAATCTTGTGTTTTGTGTCCTGCTCCCAAGAAAATAAGTTATTTTCAAGTGTTAATAGTTTATCATTATTATTATCATTGTCATAAGGAATCTTTAAAATGCAGTAGTATTGATGTCTTTTTAAACCAATTGTATTCACAAGTTGGAGAGTCTTTAATTCATGCTTAGGTGTTGTTGTCTATGATTCTTAACCTCTCATTCCTAACTTTAATGACAGGTCATACTGCATTTTGGGGTATATGAAAGATAAAAATATTTATCTGTGGTCAAAGGTAATTTTTATATCAGTGTTGGTTTAATAACATTTTAAAGTAGTACCTTTCTCTCAAAATGTTTGGTATAAAAAACAATCAAAATACTTCTAATGGTAAACAATATAGGTGAGCTACAATGTGGAAATGATTGGTCCATAAGACCTGCAGTATGTTTTCATCAGAAATTGGGTAGGTCATTCTTTCAATATGACTTTAAACATAGATGGGTCCCCAGGCAGTGCAGTGTTGAATCATGGGATAGAATATGATTTCTACTATTTTGAGCTAGAAATCAAGAATGTTATAGTTTGGCAGTTCCTTTCACCAGGGAGGTATAAATTGATTATGAACTTGGAGTTTTCATATTACAGTACCCTATTTTCTTTTTATTTTCCTTTTTTTTTTTTTTGTTTTTTTTAGTTAGTCATGGGGCTTGAACTCTGGGCTTGGGCACTGTCCCTGCGCTCTTCCAATCAAGACGAGCATTCTACCGCTTGAGCCACAGTGCAACTTCCGGTTTACTAAAGGTTTATTATAGATAAGCCTCACAGACTTTACTGCCCGGGCTGGCTTTGAACTGGGATCCTCAGATCTCAGCCTGCTTAGTAGCTAGGATTACAGGCGTGAGCCACTGGCATCTGGCTTAGTAACCTATTTTCTAACAAAGATAAAGTGAAATATTATGAGTGTCCACAATAATATTGGGAAATTTTCCTAGAATTAGTAGACTAAGTGCTGGTATTTTAGTCATAAAATAGAATAAGGTAATTTGATAGGGTGGGAATGGGCCGTAGGCTAAAGCTTACCATGTATGCAATGTTAGACTAGTAATTCCAATTCTGAAGACTTCAATATCATCATCTGATAATTAAAAATAGAAGTAGTTCCAATTTATGGGATTATTGTGAGGATTAAATTAGATAACGTAAAGTACTTGGAAAAACAATCAGCATTTGATACTTTATACCTGTTATTTTATCATGTGATGAATTCTAACATTTTTAATGTGATATTTATATTGTGTCTATTTAGGATATGCAATGTGATGTATTGATATTCATTGCATTGTTCACTTTCCTGTCATTATGAGGAAAATACCTGCAAAGATATTTTTTGAGGAGGAAACTATTATATTGTCTCATGGTTTAAGAGAACGCAGTTTAAGGTCAGATGTCTCCATTGTTTTTAATTGTATTTTAATTAAATAGTGGTATGAAGGAATTTCCATTCAACAAATCAGTTTATAAGTACAATAGATGTATACATAACGTTCCACATCCTTCCAAAGCTCACCCCATTTTAATTTTTTCTAGATTCATACTATCTGCATTGAATATTATGCCTTCACTCTCTTCCTCTATAACTCTCTTTATTCCTTCCCTTTGACTTCCCCTCATATCTTCCAAGTGATAGTTTCCTGGTATTCATTTTGTTAGATTAAAAGTTCAATTTTATTTTATAAGAAATTACACCTTTTAAATACTCCTCTGCAAATAGCATTCTTTGGTTAATACTGTTGTGTAAAGTTGTGTAATAGTGGCCTAAAGTTCTAGCTTCCAAATACGCGACAGAACATGGTTCCTTTGTGTGTCTGATTCAGATTTAGTTTACTTAACATATTTTTAGATCTATCCATTTCTATGCAAATGATGTAACAATCTTCATAATGGATGGGTGCAATCCAATTGTGTATATGTGCCACACTTCTCCAACCATCCCTCTGCCAAAGGGCATCTTGTCTGTTTCCATAACTTCACTAAGGTGAATAGTGCAACAGTGAACATGGTTATGATAGTGATTTTACTCTAACTTTTTGGAAGAATTCATGACTATCTTTCTGGGAGCAATACTCTAACCAATTTTCCAGAATAAGCACATCGCTCCCTTCATCTCCATCACAACTTTTTGCAACTCCTCAAAAACACAACTACCACCTACAGGTCTCAATAAGCTAAAACAACACTGTGCCCATATTCTTCCAATAAATTTTTTCATAATTTTACACATAATTTAGTGAAAGCCTTCTATGTACTTTCCTAATGTGGGAATGAGGGACATGACAATAGAGTAAAAGTAAGAAAAATGCAATTTAATTAGCTATTAGAATATTTACAATCATTTTCAGATCTAACTCGTAACCTCACTTACTATTATTTTAATCTTTATTTGATTACTTAATCTATCCCCTAAATTATAACAGGTGATTTAAATACAAAGGCAAAAATGTGGTTTGATTTTGACACTCATATGTGAGGATGCACAATATGGACAAATACATGGATTAGAATTAATAGCCAATATCAATTTTGTTAAAGTAAAGATGGTTTTCCCAAACTGATTCTCACAACTCATATTCAAGTCAACAACAAGAAACATGTGACACTTCCCTTTGTTTTGCTCCTCATTATGTTTTGTTTCCATTTTATTTTATAATCAAGGATGATTTCATAAATCTATTGTAGATACAGAAATATGTAAAATATTTCTATCTGTATGCATTGATATATACATACACACAAATACTGTACAGTTTATAATGAAATTTATACATTCTGTAACTATACAATTTACTAAATTATTAAAAACATCGACGGCTCATGCCGGAAATCCTGGTTACTTGGGAGGCTGAGACCTGACAATCATGGTTTGAAGCTATCCTAGGCAGGAAAGTCCATGAGCCTCTTATCTCCAAGCAAACACCAGGAAATCAGAATTGGAACTGTGGCTCAAAGTTGTAGAGTAGTAGCCTTGACGGAAAAAGCTCAGGGACATCACCCAGGCTCTTAGTTTAAGAACTACAATCTAATAAAGAAAATCTATTTAATTTACAACTGTGTAAGTAGAGTATTTCCATCACTCAAATGCACATCCATGCTCATTTGCAAGGTAACTCTGTTATGTCTGGAGTACCTCATAACATTATCAGTTAAGTAGAAAGCATTGCAAGGTGGGTTCACTCTATCTCTCATATGGATTTTTCTCCAGTCAAAAACTCAAATCTTACAATTATTCCAATTATTTAAAGTCATAGCTTTTTTCTTTAATACCCATAATATTAGAGTTTGAATTGAGTGCCTTGTGTCTCCTAAATGGGTGTTCTTACCACTTTGTCATGCCCCCAGCCCTAAATTATCATGATTAATTTTCAGATAGAATCTGGCTTCCTACTTGTGTATGATCTTGAGCTCAGCTCACTTTATGTTTTTCTTCCTGGAATTTAGAATAGCAGGTCTTGGCATTGTGTACAGATCTTTCTGTCCAGTCGGGGCTTTAACCACTATCCTCACAACAAGTACACTCCCACATAGTCAGGATTTTCATAAGCTTATCATAGCTGATTTTTTTTAAAAAAATCTTTGCATTTCCTGCTGATCATATATTATATGAAGATAATAAAACTACAGATGCTTGCCAGGAGGAGAAAAATCTATTACTAATTGTTTCACAGAGGCTTCCCTTCTAGTGAAAGAAATATATTGCTTGATGCAGGATTTCACACAGTCATATTGCTAGGAAGAACCTTAAACAATTATCTAACACTACAGAGTTTAGGGAGATGAATTGACCTCCTGAATAATTTACTTTTAGATGAAATAAAAGCAGGCTTCCAAAAAGAGAACAGACTTTAGAGAAACATGATGAGTTGTATGTAAATAGGTGCTTATCTGATTTTGTTAATTGGTGAACTAATACAGAGAAATAAAGTACAGCAAAGAGAAAAAATAAAGAACTCTCCATTGAAATACTCATTGTGTGTGTGTGTGTGTGTGTGTGTGTGTGTGTGTGTGTGTGTGTGCGCGCGCGCACTCGTGCCTGTACTCACACGCACATGTGCATGTGCTTATGCATGCATTCATCATTCCCGAGGTTTGATAGTGCCTAGGCACTATCCCTAAGCTTCTGTACCCAAGGATAGTGGTCTACCACTTGAGCCACTGCTGCACTATTGGTTTTTTGGAAAAATTGCATGTATTTTCATGACTGGACTGGCTTTGAACAGTGGTCTTCAGATCTCAGCCTCCTGAGTAGCTAGCTAAGCTGATTCAGCCTTTGAGTAGCTAGTTAAAATTCTGCCTGTTTTCTATGCTTCACTGCTCTTTTATTCTTTCCATGAGGTAATCACAAGCCTAAGTCATATATATGTCTAAGTTCTTTAAAAATACTCTTACTGCTTGGCACCAGGGGCTCCTGTACTCTTAACTACTTAGGAGATTTAAGAACAGAACCCAGGCTTCTTTCTCAATCTATAGCTGGGTGCGTTGGATCATTTCCACCATCCTGCACTATCTAGAGACTAAGATTGGAAATACTGAGGATTCAGGCCAGCCAAGGTAGGAAACTAGACAATTTGTTGTGCAACTCTGATGCCATTGATGATGGGAAGGCTAAAAGGACAGATCAGGTGCATGTTCTTGTGGAAAGGGAACACCTATCCTAAAATTAACCACTGATATGATGACAGCCTAGCAAGAACAATACCCCAAGTTGAAATCCCCACAATTTCCCACAACCAGAATAAGTATATGCATTAACATCCAAAAACATTGTACAATATGTTGTTTGCTGTAATATCATCTTTATCTGATTATCATATGATGTGACAAAATAGTTTCTTCATTAAACTTGTGATATATTTAAAAAGACCTAGAACATTCTTTCTCACTTATTATGTTCAAACAAATGGCAAATTGCCTCATTTCTTACATATTTGACTACCACTAAAAATTCATCTAATGATTATTATAGTAATATATTCTCATTACGTTACTATGTAACAGTTTTTAAACTTTTTGTTTCTCTGAAGTTTAAGTATATAAATAGTTTCATCAAAGTATATTCCTTCCGTACTTGGGGCAGATTTTTATAAAGATTTTAAACAATGGCTTCTAAGAATACTTAATTGGTATACTGTTTGGTTTATTTTAATATCAATTTAATTTTATTGTAATTGTAATGTACAGAAGGGATACAGTTACATAAATAATATAATGTGTATATTTCTTATGGAAGGAACATGGTTATCCGCGACATCGATTTTTTTAACTCAAAAACAGCTTTTGCTGTTGTTATTGATCAATGGGTCCTTTTGCTTTCTTTGTTCATGCATTTTTTATTATAAAATTGATATACAGAGGGTTTACTGTTACTTAAGTCAACTACAGAGTAAACTTCATTTTATATTCTAAATTTCAAAATTTGAACTTAATTACTTATTTTTTTTTCTTTCATTAGGGTAATTGTTTTTTCAGAGTTGTAGGAGTAGTTAATTTAATTTTGCATGGTTTCTACACATGTAAATTATTCAGACACATATATTTTGCTTTTAAAATATTTAACATATGAATATTTAAAATTATTTTCTTAATTTTTATATGGATGGTGAATTTAAATAAATTTATTTTCTTAAAGTTCTAAACATATTTTTTCAGGTAACAAATAATTACTGTATTTTCAAGAATCACATACTTTATTAAGAAATGAATCATTACCAGGTTAATTTTTGTAAATATTTGTACTTGAACGATAAAAAAAAGTTTGAACTGGGCATGGTGATTTTTTAAATTTTTTTTTTATTTTTTATTGTGAAAATACTGTACAGAGGGGTTACAATTACATGGGCAAAATAATGAGTACATTTCCTTTTTTTTAATTTAAATTTTAATTTTTTGTGAACATATTGCACAGAGGGTTTACAATTACATGGGCAAGATAATGAGTACGTTTCTTATCAAACATTGCAGCCTCCTCCTTTGTTGACCCTTCACATCCCTTCCAAGCCTCCCCCCCCTTCCCGGTCCCCCAGCGAATCCTTCCACCGCCCCCGCACCAAAGTTGTAAAGTTCGTTTTCGATATAACAACTAGTACTTCTCATTGTTGGAACAGGTTCACCTGTATCCTTAAACGTCTTGTTTTTCCCCATCTCCTCCACAAATTATACCGACATCAAATATAGTGAAAGCAGGGGTTATACCATGTCGGAGGGACATACAAAACAACAAAGACATAATCTTATAAATGCGTTAGAAACAAATGCATGAAAGAAAAAAAACATTAAAATACATATCTAAGGGTTCATTTTCCTAACATCACATTATCTGACCTTTTCGGCTTGACTCATACATATACTAGATATTGCAAATAAGGGAAACCATGGGACCTATGTTTCTTTGGGCTTTTATTACTTCACTTAATATAATTTTTTCCAAGTCTTTTCATTTCCTAACAGATGGGGCAATGTCATTCTTTCTGATGTAGGCATGGAATTCCATTGTGTATATATACCACATTTTCTTGATCCATTCCTCTGCTGAGGGGCATCTGGGTTGGTTCCATATCTTAGCTATGGTAAATAATGCTGCAATAAACATAGTTGTGCTGGTAGTTTTAGTGTGGTCTTGTTTGTAAACATTTGAGTAAATGCCCCAAAGTGGGACTGCTGGGTCATCAGGGAGCTCTATGTGGAGTCTTTTGGGGAACCTCCATACTACTATCCAAAGTGGTTGAACAAGTTTACATTCCCACCAACAATGAAGTAAGGTTCCCTTCTGTCCATATCCTCTCCTGCATCTGTTGTTGTTAGAGTTCTTGATTTTTACCATTCTAACTGGAGTGAGGTGGTATCTCAATGTTGTTTTCATTTGCATTTCTTTTATGGCTTGGGAGGTTGAGCATTTCTTCATGTGTCTATTGGCCATCCTTCTTTCTTCTTCAGAGAAGTTTCTCTTTAAGTTTTTAGCCCACTTATTTATTGGGCAGTTCTTTCTTTGAGGATTTGTTGTTGGGTGATTTAATTTTTTGAGTTCCATGTATATTTTAGATATGAGACCCTTGTCTGTTGTATGGCTAGTGAAGACCTTCTCCTAATCCATGGGCTTTCTATTGATCTTGCTAGCTATGTCCTTTGTCATGTAGAAGCTCTGCAACTTCATGCAATCCCAAACTTTCTTTGATTTGTTGTGTTTCTGGGTCTCTATTAAGAAAATTTCGGCCTGCTCCAAGGAGACCTAGGGTTTCTCTTATTTCATCCTGTAATGTTTTCAGAGTGTCTGCTTTGACTCCGAGGACTTTGATACATTTGGAGTTGATTCTAGTACAGGGTGATATATAAGGATCTAGCTTTAGTTTTCTAAAGTAGTTAACCAATTTTGCCAGCACCAATTACTGAAGAGGCTGTCTTTCTTCCATGCTATTGTTTTAGCTCCCTTATCGAAGATTAGATGGCTATAGGTCTGTAGGTTCATTTTGGGTTTTCAGTTGTATTCCATTGTTCCTGAGCTCTGTTCTTATGCCAGTACCAAGCTGTTTTGATTATTGGATTTGTAGTAGAGTTTGAAATTTGGTATTGATATTCCTCCAGCAGTGTTCTTTCCATTGAGGAGAGTTTTTGGTATTCGGGGTCTTTTATTGTTCCATATGAATTTTTGGATTGCCTCTTCTATTTCCTTGAAGAATGAGGTTGGAATTTTGATAGGTATTGCGTTGAATTTGTGGATAGGCTTGGGCAGTATTGCCATTTTCACGATATTAATCTTTCCAATCCAGGAGCATGGGATGTTTTGCCATTTTCTAAGTTCTGTTTTCATTTCCTTTTTCAAGTTTTTAAAGTTTTCATCATAGAGGTCCTTCAATTGCCTAGGTATTTTATTTTTTGTGGGGCTATTACAAATGGAGTTGCTTTCCTAATTTTAGCCACACTTTTCTCATTGTTGGCATACAGAAAAGCCATTGATTTTGGAGGGTTAATTTTATACCCTGCTACTTTTCCAAAGTTTTGAATCAGCTTGAGTAATTTGGGAGTGGAGTCTATGGGATTCCTTAAATACAAGATCATGCCGTTTGCAAAGAGGGAGAGTTTTATTTCTTCTTTCCCTATTTGGATATCCTTTATGTTTGCATCTTGTCTTATTGCTGTAGCTAGGCATTCTAATACTAGATTGAAGAGAAGTGGAGAGAGTGGACATCCTTGTCTTTTTCCTGAGTTATGAGGAAATGGCGTTAGATTTTCACCATGAAGTATAATGCTGGCTGTAGGTTTGTCTTATACAGCCTGTATTGTATTTAGGAATGTTACATGGGTTCCTAAATTTTCCAAAACCTTCACCATGAAGGGGTGTTGGATCTTGTCGAATGCTTTTTCTGCATCTATTGAAATAACCATGTGGTTCTTATGCTTGCTCCTGTTGATGTGATGAATAATATTATTTGACTTGCATATATTGAACCAGCTTTGCATCCCTGAAATGAATCCTGTTTGATCGTTGTGTATGATTATTTGGATGAATTGTTGAAGTCGATTGGCCAAAATTTTGTTGGAAGTTTTGAATCAATGTTCCTCAAAGAAATGGGTCTAAACTTCTCTTTCCTTGATGAGTCCTTGCCTGGTT
>NW_027204377.1:0-30612 GCF_024711535.1 Dipodomys merriami
AACCAAGTAATAATAACTTCCTAGTGAAAATTTTCTTTATTCCAGTTGAGTGAAAATAAAACCACAGGTCCCATCAGGCTCAGAGGCACACAGTAGACTAAGACACATGAAGCACTGGACTTGATTCCCCAGCACAACTTTTAAGAACCACAAATAAAAATTTTTAAATGTCTCACTTAGTAATAATGGATACTCTATTGTCTTAAAATTGTGAATGAATGAAACTTTTACTCTGACCATTTTACAAATCCTAAAACTATGTAAGTAGTAATAATGTTTTAACTTTTTATAATATTGGAAGGTATACTAAAATTAATTAGGAAAATATAAAATGTACACAGATTGTTCATTCTCCAGCATCAACTTTAATCTAAAAGAATTTAAAACAATAAAATTGCCATATAGTGAGATTGCAGCATGGTTTTTTTCCAGTCATCAAAATGGTGACTTAAACAATGTGTATTTATCTGTGGATGCATCGCTGTTAAAACATATCTAAGAATGTAAAGCACTTCTATAGAGACCCTGAAGAAACTCAGAAGGATCTGTGAAATGATGTTGGAATAAAATTAATGACTAATTACAGTAGGAATTGATTTTCTCTAGGTCCACAAATAATTTCCAGAAGAAAAGGTTGCATTGAAAAATAAACAAAACAATGAAAAGGAAGCAGGCAGGCAGACCTTGAAGTAAACATTATCCAATGAACAATATCTATTGAGGCATGATTGCAATCTTCTTTTATTTAAGTTACAATTACTGACCTATGTTCTTCCCTAATGCCAAATAATTAAGCCATGAAAACGCAATAATCATTGTCAAGGCCTTACACCTTACAAAAAAATTCGATGAATGTATTGCTAGAAAGTAAAGATAGATGTATGAGATAAAGATTGAAGAACATATCCCCAATTTCTGGCTCTTCAAGATGAGAGGGGTACCAGCTAAAGCACAAGGGGAATGGACAGAAGTACATTAGTGCATACCTGTAGTTCCCAAGATGCAATAATTAATATAACAGGGGAGAAAATCAACATGACCATCACAGGATTTAACACTGGAGAGTAGAGAGAAGAACAGTGAGAATGAATGGAAAATTACAAAGGATTCCTTGCATATTTGGCAGAAGAGTGCGTGGCATTGAGGTCTAAACTATGTGTTATAGGAAACTACCTGTGCTCATATGGTGCCACAAGCAGTGAAGAACTTACGATTTACAAGACATTGAATAATCATAAAAGTCTTGCTTCAGTAGTACAGAGTTAAACCTTGATAAATTCTGTTTGGAAACATCTAACAGACTATAAAACCAAGACCAGAAGATTCAAATTGTATATAAGTAACTTGACTGTTCGCAACAATAGAGTTCAAAAAATCAAATCATATAATGTGGATGCAAAAGCATAACATTATTAAGGTAACCGTTAAACCACACACATTTTATGGGAGTAGTACTTATTATAAAAGATTTGTTTTCCTTACACATTTTGGATGTACAAAACCAACAAAAAACAAAAGCAAAACAAAGAAAAGACAATTGGCAATAGAGCTGGATGCCAGTGCTTCCTCCCTATTCCTAGATAGTCACGAGCCTGAGATTGGAATATCATGGTTCACAGATGGCTGGGGTAGCAATCCATGAGACATTTATGTTCAATTATTCAATCAATGACAGAGTTAAACCTTGGTTCACATACTACAGACTCAGTCAATCATGAGTGAAAAAAAAAAACAAGCAAGAGTTTGAGGCTCTGAGTCAAGTTTCATTAGTGTACGTGTGTGTGCGTGTGTGTGTGTGTGCACACACACAAATGGAATGAGAGAGGAAGAGGGAGAGAAAACAGGGAATATTAAGAGTTTAAGGACTATCCTAAGCATATATTAATTAATAAAAATGAGGGAAACCCTGGAACCTATGTTTCTTTGAGTCTGGCTTCCTTCACATAATATGTTTGGCTTCTAAGTCTTTCCATTTTATTATGAAAGGGGCTGTGTCATTATTTCTGATAGATGCATAAAATTACATTGTTTATATATACCACATTTTCCTGATCCATTCATCTCTTGAGGGGCATCTTGATTGGTTCCAATAATGCTCCCAAAAACATAGTTGTAGATTTAATGGGTTTTAGTTTGAGATCATTTCGACAAATGCCCAGGAGTGGGATTACTGGCTCCAGAGCTATGTATATTTGACCTTACAAAATGAAGCTAATTGTAATGAACTCCAAAACATGGAAAAACCCGTCTTTTTTCAGATGTCAACCTTGATGTCGGTAGAGTATCTAGATCTTATTTTATTCCATTTGTCTTTTGCCATTCGTTTATCCCTGGCAATCTCTGTCTTGATTCTGGTTCCTTCCATCTTGTATATACATTTGTCTGATTTGGAGAAGGAAAGGGAAAAAATATAATGATGAAAGAAGTAAAAAGAGTAACTCATTGCAACAATGATATTCACAAGATACTATATAATGGAAATGCACTTTACAACTTTGGAGTGGGTGGGAGGTATATGTGGTGGGAAGGGATAGGAGAACAACAATGGAGTGGGCAACTTACTCATGTAACTTTAACTACCTTGTATAGTATTTTTGAAATAAAATAAAATTTTAAAATTGAGCCTATCATAGGAAAAATATTGTTTTCAAAATAATACATCTGTCACAGACCTCGTGAGTGATTCTAAAGTCAAGCTGTTAGACTTGGAAAAGGATAGATTGGGAAGCCATCTCAAACAGCAATCGAAAGGCTGAGAGCTGTGCTCTGTAAAGGCCAAGCAGTCAAAGGAAGACAGGGGTATGATTTATTACCTCAAGAGTATTTAAGTTCGAGCTGTTGGACACTAAAAGATTAAGACTTCGGAGACACAATGGATGTCTGTGTTATGGTTGGAATGACTATTGTACCCTCCTGCTTCCTAACAATAAGGGATTCAATTGTCACTATGTCTACAAACAATACTTCATGTTAATAGTTGTAACCACAAGCTATATTGATGTCTTTGCGGACATACCTGCAGCCACTGTCCACCACCCTCCGGTAGTAGAATGAATATAAAGCATGTCAAGCAGGATTTAGGGATCCAGAAGTTGGCAATGACGCTTTGGGTCCTCTGGTGTCTTCTTTCCTATCACTTCCTGTGATTTCTTAGTTCTTTGTCCAGGTATCCCATCATCTTGGTTGTCCCATGGTTGCGCTTAGTGACAGTACTGATATTCTGAACACCTCAAAACAAACTATGACAAACACTTCCTCAAAGAACATTGACAAATGTATAGGAGCACCTGGAAAGATACCAAACATCAGCAGTCACCCTATGATCCTCTAGCAAGAAAGTACAATTCAGGAGTATCTTTACTTCTGATAATATGAGATAGATAATTGTCCCTAGGTATTTGGTATTGCATACATTTTCACAAACACATATACATTGTAAAATAATGTCATTTATTTCATAGATCACAGACCAGGTGACTGGAGTGATTACCCTAATATCTTATCTCAGTTTCCTGATTCAGAATTAGATGAGTGTGAATTGCCTAATTATGAGCATTTCTCCAATAAACTCAAGAACACAGAATGAAGTGTCAGGATGAGGCTGTTACATACCTGTAAGGATTTTACATATATTAGAGTAATATACGCCTACACTGATCAGCATTCATGGCACATTGGTGTGTTATAATGGTCTTCAGATCAGAAATATGCTAAAGCTTAAAGTAGGATGATGGGCTATACATTTTCAACACAAGAGTGATGATCACCCCCTGCAATTATTCTCAGTGGAGAATCCTTCCTATACATTTTACTGACTTAGCATCTATTCTGGGCTTTACCATTATCAGGCAGGGTCACACTGTATTGAGCTACAATACTGCAGCAACCTTAGCTGCCTTTGAATTTTATCTCAAATATTGATACCGAGGTCAACTCTGCAACTCTAATCACATAGTTAGTGAACACCTGGACTTTTCAAGCGTGGTTAAATATTCAGCTATCACTGCTCATTGCCAGTGTTAAAGATCTCACTCCTTTAGATTTATTGATTATCTTCTTGTATTTCCAACACTGCTTTAGATGTTGGATTTTGAAATAGAGCTTTTAGTTTGCATTTGATTTATGGAGGTGCTAGTGGAGCCAGTTGAACTGCATATATTTTAATGTAAGTAATTTGATGTTTTGACATATAAATTTAATTTTGACAATTGAGGAGGGGAATATACATGACTCATGCAAGTTTTTTATGTGTATTCATATTGCTATATTGTGAACTTCCTAAAAGCCATCCATGGGAGCACATGTCCCTAATCCCATCACTTCTGTCACTGAGATAAGGCTTGAAAGGCCCAGACTACTTGGCGCTTCATAGTGAGAATCTTTCTACAAAGAAGGGGGAGAGAACAGTGAAAAGAGAAAATGAATCTTCCAACTGTTTTCTTACATATTCTTTACACTTAACCATTGAGACCACCATAATAGTATTGTTTATGACTTCTTTCCTACACTTTTACTGTTCTTTTCTGTTTTATTTATGCATCTCTAAAAATCATATAAGAAATGTATGTAAATCATATAAGAAATCATAAAAAATACTTTGTTAGGGATATATAATCCAAAAAGAATAATTTTAGGAAAGTAGTAAGCACATAAAATGTAATGCATTGTCATTGTTGAAAACTTCAGCAGTTGTATTTTATTTATTCTCATAACAAAGTTTATAAACTAAGTTACAATAGTATTCCAAATGGAAAACAGAACTAGAAACATGAAGGGTAGCACTAAAGAATGCTACTGCTACCACTAATAGAGTAAGAATGAAATTTAGGCAAAATTCCTTCAGAGTAAAAGCCACAGGACAGCCCCAACATTACTTTCATTGTTCATATGAAGACAAGAACTTTTTTGGTGGTAAAGACAAATTTTCATAGATATTAATATCAATTGGGTATAAATTTCTTAAGGCCTTCAGGAAGGATGCTGTGACCATGTTGGTGGAAACTGACTTCTTTGAGACCTACTTCACAATGTGCAGAAACCATTCCAAGCACTGCACTTGCATTAGGGTAATTTTAGTGCTCATGTGTGTTCTTCAAGTTAGGAAATGAATTAAGTATTTTATTAAAAACAGAAGTAGGCAAGAAGGCCAAACAAAGTTCCCAAGTACCTAAGACTGATCAGTTGTTGACCCATAATTCAAATCCAGGTTTCCACCAGGCATATCTGAGGCTATTCTCTGTAACATTCATTACCTTTAAAGAGTTATAGAGCAGATGAACTCACATTATCTTCCTAATTATGGTTATAAGGGCAATAACAATGCTACAGAATATAAGCATTTTTAAATGAAAAGGGTGTGGATAATGACAGTGTAAGTGATCTTTATACCAAATAAAGATCGGTTTAATTTCTACAAAAATACCTGAATGAACATTACTCAACGTCCACTGTTTATCATTCCTGGAGTAATTCCTTAAGGAGAACAAATCCCCTTTTACTGATGAAAACAGGCTTTTATCATTAAGTACCTTGAATACACAGGGAATTGTTTTTATGGATGCATAATACAAAAGAAATAATTTTTGTGACTAGTTACTTTTTGTTGTACTAAAGAAAATCTATTCCCTATTCTAAAACTTATATCAATTTAATGGATATTAGTTTTATCAGTATAAATTAGGTGTGCATAATATATGTAATGTATTCTATTACATAACATATAAATGATATATTTATAATACATGTATCATTATTGATATTCTATAAATAATATTCTATAAATATTATAAATAATGTATGTATAAAACTGGTTTTAGTATTATACTGTGAAGGATACAAGGAATGACAACTTTATTTAACTAAATATATTTATATATTTGTATGTTTTAGTCACATAATTTATTTTTGTGCCAGTACTGATACTTGAACTATGCTCTGGGTCTTGTCCCTGAGCCATTTCACTTAGACTGTCTTCATATAGCTATCTTCAGATCTCAGCCCCTAAATAGCTGGGATTACAGATATGAATCATGTTATATATTTTTTATTGTGAAAATACTGTACAGAGGGGTTACAATTACATGGGCAAGATAGTGAGTACATTTGTTATCAAGCATTGTAGCCTCCTCCTTTGTTTATCCTTCCCATCCCTTCCCATCCTCCCTCCCCCCACACTCAATCTCCCCCCACCCAAGTTGTAAAGTTCGTTTTTGATATGACAATTTGTACTTCTCATTGTTGCAACAGGTCCTCATGTAATATTTTTTGAACTGCATCCTTGGCATGTTCCTACATAATTATTTTTGAATGTTCAATTATGTTATGATATTCCATTTCTAAACCAATTCTGAATAAATAACTACTTATTGGGTAAAACGCTATGTTGCAATCGAACTTGTAAGGACCCTACTTTACTATCAGTTTTCAAAGACATTTCTAATTTAATTCTTGGACAGATGAGCAGAGAAATTAAATTATTTATGCATAATATACATAAAATACTATATTACATAAAATATAAATGATATATTTATAATATATGCATAATTAGGGATATTCTATAATTACTATGAATAATATATTATAAAACTGGTTTTAATATTATACTGTTAAGAATACAAGGAATGTCAACAAACCTATCTTAACTGTCTCATTTTCAACAGTATATAAACTATGCTATGAACATATAACTCAAGAAAGCACACCTCTGTAATCACGTATTCACCTTCAAATATTCTCTTCATCGTTATGAGGACAAGAAGTGGCACTGTGGTTCAAGTGGTAGAAGCCTCCCCTTGAGCTGAATAACTCAGTGATATGTAAACACCCAGGTCCTGAAATTAAATCCCAGGACCGACAAAAATACAATTTGAAGAATTAAAGCATTAGGGCTGGGAAGGAGACTCAGTGGTAGAGTGCTTGTCTTGCATTCATGAAGTCCTGGGTTCAATTCCTCAGCACCACATAAGAAGAAAAAGTGGAAATGGCTTTGTGACTCAAGTGGTAGAGCACTAGCCTTGAGATGAAAAGCTCATCAAGGACAGTGCCCAGACCCAGAGTTCAGGCCCTCCTACCACCACCATCAACAATTACAAATTAAAGCATCAAACAACCTGAAGTTGTTATCCAGAATAATGAGGGCAGCATTATCCGTTTACATGACTTAGTGACTTTAAGCCTAGTTTACCAGGGGAGGTCGTGGACAATTGTGTGTTTACCAAAACCTGCAAAATTCTTTTGTACTTTCCCAAGGAGGGAGAAAGGAGGGAATGTGGGGAGGAGGGGAGGTGTTTGGTGACCTTGCCTTTTTGGTGCAGTGATTGTTTTCTGGAGTAAATTCAGAGAAATTCTGCTTGCAATCCTAGTTGCATGGGGAAAGAAGAAGCCATGCCCTGGAAGTGTTTTTATCCTGTCCTTGGCCTGGTTCCAACCACCACTGTATAATCCAAGTACCACTTCAGGACCAAGAAGCTGTGAAGACTACTGATCCACTGGACAGGTGGACCTAACCACAGCCAGAAAAGGCAAAAAATGCAATGCCCAGGGCAGCACTGGAAATCTACACCAGGAAAAGATTTTTTTATATTTTTTTATTGTAGAAATGCTATACAGAGGGTTTACAGTTACATGAGTAAGGTAATGATTACATTTCCTATTGAGCATTGTTACCTCCTCCTTTGTTTTTCCCCTCCTACTTCCCTCCCCACCTCTCCAACTCCTTCCTCCTTGACTCCTGCCCGACATTATAAATTCATTTTCGACACAGTGTCCTGTATAACTCATCGTCACAATGCATCCCCATTTCAGCATGCTGCTATAACCTTTCCACTCTCCAAATTACAAAAATGTATATAAAAGATGCAGTACACTAGAATCAAATACAGTGAAAACAGGAATTATACCATGGGAGCATGAACCTACAAAAGAATCACATAGTGCATTATAAGTACATTAAAAACAAAAGACAAGAAAGATAAAACCACTTGTGTCTCTGACTTGGGGTATATTTCGCTTAACATCATCTTATATGGTCATATGTACATAGCCTTTGATCTTCTGTGCTTGTTCTAGACATTTACTAGTCCTTGCAAACAAGGGAAAACATGGGACCTATGTTTCTTTGGGCCTAGCCTTACTTCACTTAATATAATACTTACCAAGTCTTTCCATTTCCTAAAAAATGTGGCAATTTCATTATTTCTAATGGAGGAATAGAATTCAATTTTGTGTGTGTGTGTGTGTGTGTGTGTGTGTGTGTGTGTGTGTGTGTGTGTGTGTGTTTGTGTGTGTGTGTGTGTGTGTGTGTGTGTGTGTGTGTGTGTGTGTGTGTGTTTATCACATTTTTTTGATCGACTCATGTACTGAGGAGCATCAAGGTTGGGTCCATATCATAGTTTTGGTGGCGCTTGCAACATCGGTATGATCTTGTTTGTGATCATTTGGATAAATGCCTAAATGCCCAAAAGTGGGATTGCTGGGTCATAGGGGAGCTTTACCTGGAGTCTTTTCAAGAACTTCCATACTGCTTTACAATGTGTTTAAACAAGTTTACACTCCCACCAACAATACAAAAGGAGTCCTTTTAGACACATCCCCTCCAACATCTGTTGCTATTATATTTCTTGATTATAGCCATTCTAACTAGAGTAAGGTGCAATCTCAATGTTGTCTTGATTTGCATTCTTTTGTACTTAGAACAGTTGAGCATTTCTTCATGTGCCTAATGGCCATTTTTATTTCCTCTTCAGAGAACTCTCTAAGTCTTTAGCCCACTTAGTTATCGAGCGGTTGTTTCTTTGAGGATTTGCTGTTGGAGAATTTGATTTTTTGAGTACTAAGTATATTTTAGATGTGAGACCTTGTCCATTTTATGTCTCATGAAATCTTCTCCCAGAATGTGGGCTTTCTATTGATCTTGCTAACTATGACCTTTGCTTTGCAGAAGCTCTGATGTTTCATGTAATCCCATTTGTCCAAATTTTCTTTGATTTCTGTTTTTTGACTATTATAAAATGTTCATTGTATACAGACTCCATTAGCACTTGGAATTTATAATTCCATTGCATCTTGTAATAGCAAATTACTAGTTTCATAAAGAGATGAATTAAAAAAATGAATTTCTTAACTTATCTTTCTTTACTCTTTGTTTCTGGCTCTCTATAAAGAAATTTTCAGCCTGTACTAAAAAGCTCTCGAGTTTATCCTATTCCTTCATGCAATGTTTTCATGGTGTCTTATTTTATTTTGAGGTCTTTGATCCATTTGGAGTTGATTCTCATGCAGGGTGATATATACGGATCTAGCTTTAGTTTTCTACAGGTGTTTAACAAATTGTGCCAAAATCATTTACTCAAAATGCTGTCTTTCTTCCATTCTATTTTTTTTTCTCCCTTGTCAAACATTCGGTGGCTATTGGTCAGGGGATTCATTTCTGAGTCTTCAGTCCTATTCGGTTGGTCCTCAGGTCTGTTCTTGTGGCAGAACCAAGCTGTTCTTATTACTATGGCTTTTTACTAGAGTTTGAAATTTGGAACTGATATTGCTCCAGTGCTGTTCTTTCTGCTAAGGATTGACAAACCTAAAGCCATCATTATACTTAATGGTGAAAAGTTAAGGACATTTCTTATAAATTCAGGAATGAGATAAGGATGTCTGCTCTCTCCACTACTCTTCAACTTAGTATTAGAATGCTAGATGGGGCAATAAGACAAGATGCTAACTTACATGGGATCTAAATAGAGAAAGATGAAGTAAAACTATCCATCTTTGCAGATGAGCTGGTCTTGTATTCAAAGAACCCCATGTACTCCATTCCCAAGTTACTTGAGCTGATCAGAAACTTTGGCAAACTAGCCGAGTATAAAATTCACCCTCAGAAATAAATGGCTTTCCTGTATTCCAATAACAATATGAATGTGGCTGAAATTGGGAAAACAACCCCGTTTTAATACCCACACAAAAAATAAAATACTTAGGAGTTAACATAAGAGGTGAAGGACCTCTATGATGGAAATTTAAAAACCTGAAAAAGAAAATGAAAGCATAACTCAGGAAGTGGGCAACCTCCCACGCTCATGGATTGGGAGGATTAACATCATGAAAATGGCAATACTGCCAAAGGCTACATCCAAATTCAATGTGATACTTATCAATATCCCAATCTTACTCTTCAATGAAATAGAAGAAGAAATCCAAAAAGTCAGATGGAACAATAAAAGACCCCAAATAGCAAAGAGGTCTTTGTGATAACCCTGCCTGTAGCTCACAAAACACTTAATTTTTAGGTCTGGACGATTGGTCCTAGATCGTGAATTACTTAAGTGTAATTTGAACGCATAAAACATGCATATAAAAATAGCACATTTTCATCTCATGCGAAAACAACCTTTTTCCCATCTCAAATTTATTTCCTGAAAGGCATTTTCAGAGAGATTCTATTTTCATTTTTAGATGAAAGGCTTGTAGGAAACTATGTTCATAATATGTCTCCTCCTCCGGCACCTCAACACCTAAAACACAAATTTCACAACGCATTTACAAGTAAAAATAAAAAAAACCCTGGTAATGCTCAGATGCTGAACGTTTTTACAAAACCCAAAATAAAACTCTGCTGTTTGAGGGAGGGGCTCTGAATAAATTAACAAACAATCTCAAAAAAGCAGCCAGGAGTACAAGATGTGAGTGTCCCTGGCTGCTACTCCATGGACAAGGAGCATGGAAGGGCTTCCTGAGCCTGCTGGAGAGAGCATGGAAGAAAGTTTCCTTGCCAGCCTGAGTACAAAAGTTGCATCACCCTACCTGGGCCTGTCTTTCTTGTCTTCTCCCCACAGCAGAGCAGAATAGTCCTGTGCTCCATGAAGGATAAATATTGTACAAGCTGATCCACAGACTGGCTTCTGTTTAATCTGTACTTTTTCCTAGGTGGGCAGCCCCTGCATTGTAGTGTATGTGTGCTCCCAGGGGCTGATCCTCAGGGCCCAGGCCCACGGAGCAGGCATGTGCTAGATGTGAGTCAATGACATTGTGTCATTCACGCAGCAGCTGCCGGGTTGCTGCCCTAGCCCAACAGCAGGTGCACCTGGATCTTCTGCCACAGTCCCAGGAGAGGTGCCCACAAGGGTCCGATATGGTCATGCTGCCAGTAGGATCCTACTTCACCAGACAGACTAGCATGCCAGATGAAGTGGCTGCCGCCTGAATTACTAATTATTTTATAGAGCAGTATTAAACAAAGTGATACACATTACTGTATGATTTGTAATGCTCTATCCTTGAGTCTCTAGTCAAAAAGCATTGAACTTTATACTAGCAAGAATGGATTTTATTGTTTGTATTCATAAGGCCATAATGTAAAACTGAAATAAAAGTACAACAAAACTCTTAACCATAAACACGTGATTAAATATCAGAATTTGAAAAAAATTGTATGTAAGTAGTACAAATAAATTTTTACTAGAATAGTAAAATACACACAAAATACATTACATTAGTTGTATTCAAGTCTAAAATAAGTAATTACAGAAAGAATTCCTACTGGATAAAAATATTACAATGGTTTAACAAGTTGAAGTGATATAGTTTATATATTTTGTTTTTATAAAACTTATTTATATCTCCCAGTTCTGTTTATCTCAATGAAGGGAATTGTTAGAAAGTAGATATTATATGTGGCACCTGTTGCTTCCAGTACCATGAAGGGGCGTGGCACTTCCTAATGGGAGTCCTGGGATGAAACCCACACCCGGCCCATGTAGACCCATCAGTGGTCCATGTGGTGAACCTATGGGGGTCCAGGACACTGAATTGCTGCTGCAGCAAGAATAGCACTTGTTGCGGTGGGCTGTAGCAAACAAGGCTCCATTAGTGACCAAACCAAACAACCCAGACTCAGATGTCAAAGCCAGGGGGGAAGGCAGGGCAGACCCAAGTCCTGCCTTCCATCAGTGCAGCCTACACTGCCAAGACCAGGCCCATTCCCCTGCTTTGGAGAACAACGAGGGTAGGGAGTGAGCCCATTGCCTCCAAATGGAGTATCCCTGGAATGGTACCCAGAGCTGGGCCAAGATGGGCCAGAAGGGTGATGGAGGAGAATACGCAGCAAAGCCAATAGGGCTTCAGTCCCTCGGTGCTGCTGCTGGTGTGCTGCAAGTCCAGGCTCCTCTGGCACGGATGGGCATATGTAGGGTTGGCCCTGTACCTGACTTCACAGGATCCAGAAAATGGAGGTCCACAGAGATGCTGAAGGGGCTCCAGGTTGCTGAGCTGCTGCAGCTGTCACAAGCCAGCTGGCAGAAGGGCCAGCACATGGCTCCAGTCCCCCACCCCCCTTAAAGCCTGATGAGGTGAACCAAGGCTAGGCCACCTAGCCCCAAGGAGGCAGACTGCATGCTCAGCCTTCCGTTAACCATGGACTGTGCAGTGTACAAACATGGTGTCCCCCACCCCTCACTCATGGGGACAGGCAGTGACCCCAGAACAGAGTCTCCCTAGGATGGACCACACACTCAGGAGCACAGAAGACAAGTACCAGCACAGCTGGAGGAGGAGAGGGCAGCAGTGGCCCCAACTCCAGCCCCATGGCTGCCAGCTGCTGGGTGAAATGGAGCAACTGAGACTGGGAAGTTAGGTGGGATGCGTGGGTAGGGTTCATCTAGCAATTCTGGGGAACATGCACACACATCCACTCACTGCACATCCACCATAAGGGAGTTGGCCCAACATCTCAACGGGTGACCTAAGAAGGCACCCACACCCACAGGGACTACAGAAATGGACTTTCACATAATGACTTGGAAATGGCTCCAGGGCACATCCTTGGAGCAATGAACAACTGGCAAAAAAAAAAAAAAAGAAAAAGAAAAAAGAAAAAGAAAAAAAGAAAGAAAAACGAAAAATGTCCGGGAAAACTATTCATCAATGATAACCTATTACACTTTAAAAACAGTTTTGCTTTCCTCTTGTCCTATATTTTTGCGTGGGGACTTCTGAATTAACCAGAAATCTACAGGATTTCTTCATGCATAGTAACACTAATATATATAGCTTCTATTCTTTTTTAATTAAGGGAAGTTGCATTTAGTCCTTTCCCATGTTTGATTCATGAAAAGAAATCCTGAACTGTATCTGTAAAACACCAAACTCAGCATTTCTTCTGAACACCTCACTGAAGAAAGAGAATAAAATGACCAAGCAACAGGTATCACCCATACTGTCACTGTGCTAGCTATTTCTCTGATTAGAAAATAATCCTGCCTGCACATGCAGATCACTTATGTAAAATGTTTTCCAACAGCTCTTGTTGTTATCTTACATTTATCTTCCTCTTCCTACCTCTTCTCCTGCTCCGCTTCCCTAGTGTCCTGTTTCCCTCTTCCTTCTCTCCTACCTCTACTTTCTCCCTGTCCCCTCCTCTTCTCTCTTGTGCTATGACCTTTCTCCTCTCTTACACCTTCCTCCTTCTGTCCTTTCCTCTTTCTCCTACAAATACACTTTCTTCTACATCTTTATGGTCCTGGGGGTTGGACACCCACTAAGCAAATGCTCTGCTGCTCACTACAGACCTCCAGTCAGGACTTCATTTCAATGACACTCTATTTCTTTGCTACAAACCCAACAAAGTCTTTTGATTCAGGATTTAATTCATTGTACATATTCTACATCATGAATATGTGCTACTTCATACAGTGTGGCTAATAGGTTTGGATTATGCTTTGGGCTTCAGTTAAACTCATCAGAAACAATGTCTTTGAAGGCAAGCTAATGTGATCCTGTTATTCCCACATTAATGAACTGGTTACTTTGTATCTTGCACAAGTACTTCCATAATATTCCCAGTTTAATGAACTGTCACTTTGTGGTAGCACCCACAGTAATACTAACCCAAGGATTGCTGGGGATCCGAAGATTAAGTCCAGACAGGAAAATCCATGAGATATGCATCTCAAATTAACTATTAAAAAGCCAGAAGAAAATTTGTGACTACGTGGTATAGTGCCATACTTCCACAGAATAAGCTGACGACAGGACCCAGGCCTGAGTTGAAGACCTGTGGTGGGTGCACACACACCCACCCGCCCCTGCCACACACACACACACACACACACACACACACACACACACACACACACACACACACACACACACACACACACACACACACGCACACGCACACACAATTTCCCAGCTAGAGCAAGTACAATATCTGTTTTCCCAATGACATATCTGAGTTCCAATCCTATGTGTTTGGATGTTTTTGAAAGCTGTATCATCAACTTACCTAATTTTAATAAATGACACCCTGCTCACTATTATTTAATCCTGGTTGGAAAATATTTTAAGACACATTTTCATGTAGAAAATTGAGTTTTTTCCCAAAATCGTGACTGTCTTGGTTTATAAGAAAGAAAGAATTGTGCCTTTAATTCATTAGTTCATAAATTAAAAAAGTAACCCTAACCCTAGAACCAGTTGCCTTTGCCTTTCAAAAAGCCACACAAATATATTAAATTTATACATCCTATCTTTGATTCAACTCATCTTTCTTAAAATAATTTCTAGTTTTACTCAATATCTTGTCATTTTTCTAACACGAACCCTAACTGGATCATTCAGGCTAATCCTCACACAAATCATTTCCCAATCCTAATATTATTAGCAGTTTCCTATTTCATATTTATCCTAATTCTATCTTGACTTGTTATTTGAAGATTAACTTTCAGTTTGACCCTAAATTTTCCATTTCCCTAATGCTAACACTAAGCCCAGCTGGAACTGAAACCTAACATTCAACCTAATCATAGTCCAAAATTAATATTAAAAAATACTCTAGTTTTTATTCATTGGAATGAATATTCCAGTTTGCACTCAGGAAATGAGTTTCAATTTGCCCTAATTCCAGCAAATTTCCTGACTCTACCTCTGAATTTATCTTGTTCCCTAACATGAACCATTATATTACTTGTCATCAGATTCTCTTATCAGGAAAAACACTGTAGTTTCCATTGATCCTACCTTTTCCTGAACCACTGTATCCTAAAACAATTTCATATTTACTTATCATCTAGTCCATTACTCAATGGTAACTCTCAACCTACCCTGGCTGGAAAACTCATTAATCATTACAAGAATGATCACTGAGAAATATATATATATAATGGTAATGCTCTAGTTACTATTCAGTCTCACATTTTTGTTTCTGCTTGTTAGTGAAAACTCAATTTTATACTAAAACTTTCCTATTCATAACAATAATCATAATCAGAACAAAATACTGACACTGATTTTAATCCAAATATGTCAATACTAGCACATACTAGTTAGTGTTACCTTAGTTTTCATTCATCCTAACATGATTCAAAATATGCCTTCAAAACATAGGTTTCAATTTTTTTCCAATATCTTAGTCATTTTCTAACCCTAAACTTAATCTTAACTGAAATATTGAGAATAAATAAAACCTAATTGCAAGTAGATTCTAACATTAATAGCAGTACTCTAGTTCACATTCATTCTAATTCTTACCAGACTTATTCCAAAATTTATCATCCACTTGAGCTTCATTTTCTTTTCTCCTTCACTCTAACGCTAAACGTGGCTGGAATCCTAACCATAACCTTAACACTAATGGTATCGCAATTCTAAAATTTATGAAAAATGCTGGTTTTGTGCAATCCTAACTAAAATTCCACTTATAATTCTTGAAATATGTTGCAAGTTTTCCTAAACTCTACAGATTTTCTCATTCTTATCTCTGAACCTATCCTGTTCCATAAGAGGAATCATTAAACCAATTGATCTCAAATCCTGATATTATGAAATGCATTGTACTTCCATTATCCCAGCTTTTCCTGAATTCCTAGAACCTAAAATAAGTTCAGATTTAATTAACATTAATCCTATTCCTTTTTTTTTTCTTTTTGTTGGTTGTGGGGTTTCATCTCTGGGCCTGGGCATAATCCCTGAGTTCTAGGCATGGGAATGATCCCTGAGTTCTTTAGCTCAAGGTGTGCACTTTACCACTTGAGCCACAGCACCACTTTCTGGTTTTCTAGTGGTTAATTGGAGATAAAATTCTCACAGACTTTCCTGCCTGGGCTGGCTTTGAACTACGATCCTCAGAAATCAGCTTCCTGAATAGGTAGGATAATAGGCGCGAGCCACCAGTTTAATATATATCTTTACTCAATCCTTAACCCCCTTTAACCAGAAACCTCATCCTAATCACAACCTGAATTAACACCAAATGGTTAAAGTAAGGAAAATTGTCTGGATTCTATTCAATCACACATTTTTTTGCTTCTACTTCTTAGTGGAAAACTAAATTTTACCCTAAAGCTTATCCTTCCCTAATCCTAACAAGAACTAAAACAGTAACACTTTAAACCAAATTATATATGAACGTTTAAAATAACACCCATACTTGTTTTCATTCATTCTAACATTGATGTCATTCATTCTTCTTAAAATATGTGGCAGTTTTACACAATGTCTTATATTATTTTCTCATCCTAAACCCAGCTCTAACTGGAACACCTTGCCTAATCCTAAACCTACATATAACTGAATCATAGTGTTAATAGCAAGCCTCTATTTCACAATAATCCTATCTATTGATCAGCGTGTAGTTCGAAATTTTACTTGCATTTTGAACCTAAATTTTTAAAAGTGTTTTTCTATTTCCTGTCAAGTTTTATTTTTCATTTCTTTTTAAATTTTATTATATGGTAATGAGGCTTACATCGGGATTACAGTTACGTGTGTAAGGTAATGAGTACACTTTTTGTTGAGCATTATTACCCCCTTCTTTGTTGTTGTTCCACTATCCCTTCCCTCTCCCTCTTCCATCACACTTCTCTCCCCATGGTGTAAAGTTCATTTTCAGTATAGTGTGCTATGAGTATTATTGTTGAAATAGGTCATCCTCTGTTGAACCTAAATTTTCTATTTCTCTAATCCTAATTCTAATTCTGTCTGGTATCCTAACCCTAACCATAATAATAATGATAGCTTAATTCAGAAGTTAACAGAAAATACCCTTTTTGGTTCATCCTGATAATCCACTGTACGTCTTGAATTAAGTTGCAGTTTAGCTTAAATCTTCCAAATTACTTTATATGTGCATATATAAAGATGTAATTGTATGTGAAAAACAGAAGATCTTTGGAGAAAGAAGTAACAAAAAGGAAATAGAGGGAGTAAAATCTAATATTTTAATATATTATGGAACGAGAATAATTAAACTGCCACTTCTGATAATTAATAACCATTAACAAAACAACTAAAAATAAATAAAGAAATAACACACTCCCTTCCAGTGTTCTTGAAGAGAACCATGATATGTCTTGTGAAAGAAATACTGATGTTAGATAAACTTTCTTCATGCATAATTTATATTGTTATTGGCCAATTATTTAACTTAAATAAATAAATAAAATATGTCAAATAAGATTTCATGACAAAATATAAATCAGTTACTTAATAATTGTTTGAGAAAAAGTTATAGTCAAGAATTTTAAGAAGCAAAATTTCTATTTCCCTACAAAGCAATGATTTAGATTTACTAATCTAGTATTTCTAGTAAGTTTAGAGAACACAATTGGCATGTAAAACCATGAACTGTACATCTTGTGTTTTGGATTTTAAAAATTGTCTTTTATTCAAATGAATACTTAAGTTTACTTTTCAAAATAAATGCAATTTTATCTCCTTTCAGAACAAGTACTTACCCTGCAATTAAATGTATTAGGATATTCAGGTATTTAAAAGCTAAATTTTCTATGTTTGTTATGTAGCTCTACATATTCAAAATGACATGATTTTTCTATTCGTAAATATCTAACCTGTGAGATTTTTGCTTCATCAATATACATTATCTCATGAGGTTATTGTGAAGGCTCCAGTAACCAGAGTGGACAAAAACATTTCCTGGATTCTAAATTTTAAATGTAATCATTTTTAGCCTTTGATTATATCAGTTATTGTCTCTTCAGCGCAATTAAATTAAAATAAATACTACTTTTTAAGCATTTCACTCACATTGTAAATAATATTAACATAGGTTAAACAGAGACTAATCATTTCAAACTCACCATATTTGAAGATCTTAGCATGAAGAATGTGGGGAGTATAAGAACCCTATACTCAATATTTTTGGTTAGATTAAATTAAATTATATATCTGGATTTCTAAATTGGAGTAAATCACATGGAAATAGGAAAACAATAAGAAAAATGATTACTTTGGAATCATTTTCTTCTTAAAATTTTTTTATTGTGAAAACACCGTTCAGAGGGGTTACAAATATGTGGGCAACGTAACAGTTCATTTCTTATCAAGCATTGTTGCCTCCTCCTTTGTTTCCCCTTACAATCCTTTCCCATCTCTACCTCCTTGCCAGCCAAAGTCGTAAAGTTCGTCTTTCGACATAACGTCTTGTAAATCTCATTGTTGCAATGGGTCCAAAGGTATTCCTAAAATTATGAAGCAAAAATATCTCCAAGAAATATATTTTTCAATAAAATGTTTCAATCCTTAGGTAAAGTGCTTTATCCTTCAAATATTGAAGGACAAATTTTTTCTCAAAATAGAAATTCTGCAAATAATCTAATGTTTGTTTTCATGCACAAAATTCTATGACTTCGAGTCTTGTTATGTGATTTTCATTATATTTTTTATTGAAAAATGATGCCTACTTATATTTATTACAAACTTCGGTATTTATACAAATCATGCTTGTACAGGCTAAGTTACATAATTTAATACACAAACAAAATTATCTTTTTTCCTGTCTCCCACAGGTAAGGATGAGGTGCTGAAGTATATAAGAGAGTCTATGTGTATTCTTATTTAAACGACTTGCTTTTCCCCTTCCCCTCCACAAATTATACCAACATCAAATACAGTGAAAGCAGCGGTTATCCTGTGGGGGAGGGACATACAAAGCAACAAAGAAATAATCTTATAAATGTGTTAGAAACAATCGCATGAAAGAAAAAAAATTTGAATACATATCTTAGGGTTTATTTCCCTAACATCACCTTATCTGACCTTTTCTGCTTGGCTCAGACATATACTAGATATTGCAAATAAGGGAAACCATGGAACCTATGTTTCTTTGGGCTTGGCTTACTTAACTTAATATGATTTTTTCCAATCCTTTCTATTTCCTAACAAATGGGGCAATGTCATTCTTTGTGATGGAGGCAACAATGAGAAGTACAAGTCGTTATGTCGAAAACGAACTTTACAACTTTGGTGGGGGGGCGGAGAGGATTGGGGGGGGAGCGGGAGGATGGGAAGGGGAAACAAAGGAGGAGGCTGTAATGCTTCATAAGAAATGTACTCATTATCTTGCTAATGTAATTGTAACCCCTATGTACCGTATTTTCACAATAAAAATAAATAAAAATTTAAAAAAAGATAGTCTATGTGTAATGGAAATTTGCAACATGAGGATGGGATCATGAGCACTTTTTACTTGGCTGAACAGGAGTTCTTGTCTCTACAGTACTTTTTTGCCATTTAATCACACAGGGAAAGCCACAAAATTTGAAATTCATATGAAAGAATTACATTCCTAAAAGTTGTGGCAACCGTGCTCAAAAGCTCAATTTTATCACTAGTTCTTTGTGCTTGCTGGCTAATCAATTTCCCTATCATATTTACATATTATTAAGCATATTAGTCATTCAACTGGCAGTACAATGCAGAAGACTCCTGAAATCACATCTATTGTGGTGTAATATTTAGAAGAGAAGAAAAAGATTATATTGATATCCAATTCCTCCCTTTGGCCTTCAATATAGTAATTAATTGTCAAAACAATCACATAAGATGTTAGTCTATTTTCCAAATTTAATTAGAGATTAAGCAAGTGTTTTTTGCAGTAAAGTGATGACAGTAGTATCACAGCTCTGATATGAGCACCTCCTCCCTAACAAGTAATGCTCTATGGACTGTGAATATGGACACCACAATAAAGTCTCTCTCTCTCTCTCTCTCTCTCTCTCTCTCTCTCTCTCTCTCTCTCTCTCTCTCTCTCTCTCTCTCTCTCTCTCTCTCTCTCTCTCTCTCTCTCTCTCTCTCTCTCTCTCTCTCTCCTCACACACACACACATAGCGTTGCCACCCAGACACATCGGAGTTCAGTTCCATTCCTCTGTAATTATAGTTTATTGAGGTTTGTTCCCTTGCTTTTCTTTGATTCAGGATCTTGCTTGCACCTGTATATTTCCCCAAGATCAAGTCCCTTCTTAGCATACCATGTATCTTTGTATGCTTCAGGCCAACTAACAGTAACTTGAATACAATATCGTCAAACTTGACATACAAGTCAAACTCCATGAATTCATACTACTATTCCAAAATACTACAATGTATTGGATCTAGGGGCAAAATGCCCACCTTGTTATTTTAGAAGGAATTGACATCATGAAAAAGAAGAATATTAATCAGGAACTGAGGTAAGAGAATGGGAATATGTGGGAAAATGTAGAATACTGTATGTGTGTTAGAGATACAGAATAATAGGCTCATTTATTGAAAACTTGTCATTCTATATTGAAAGCTCAATTTATGTATACAGTTTTCCAGTTACTTTGCTTACCTATCACTTCTGATCACAAATCCTCTTATGAATGTTATATTATCTTTGAATAAATCACACAATTTGCAGGTACTTATCATCTTAAAGAAATACAGTCTGCTTCTACGTTTTTCATTATATGTGACAAACCCTTATTTTTTTGTTTCCCTGTTTGCTGAATAAATGTATTCCTGGAGACAGGATATTGACAACAAATCTGAGTGTAATTTTCATTTTGTAAATTTCAAATATAATATAAACTTTGTATTGACTAGTTATTTTTTTTAATGAGTGATATTCATGAACACAATATTTTGGTGCCTTTAAATCAATTGAGAATTGCTGTGGTAGTTCTTGTGTCTAATTGATTTAACCATTATGTTATTCATGTATAAACATTGCATTGCACTTTTTTATTTATTTTATATAAAATAATCCCCAAGGGTTTACTTTAAAGTGATAATGAGGGGAGGTTGTCTTCTTGTTCCAAACTTTATATTTACATCAGTGAAAGTACTAGAAGCACATGATGTTTACTGGAGCAATATAAAAGATGAGAACATATTTCTAATGAGAATAGGTTTATTGATTAAAACATAGAAAAGAGTAAAATAGTCAGGTTTCTTGTTTGAGACCATAAATTTCATATGAATGTAGCTCAAGATAAGACTCAACGATAAATTCATATTTATATTACTGAGATTTACATCACAATATAAGAAATATACGTACTTTAAGGAATTGGTCATTCAAAGCCCTAGATACCTAATGGATGAAGAATGGAATTGAAAAAAAGCAGAGGAAAACAATTCAACATGCATCTATGATGATTTTATAATACTAATAGGAAAGCAATGGAGCTTTTGCCTTTCTGAAGAAGAACGTTTAGGCAGTAATTTCAATGTAAGTTAGCAATTGTAATGAGTTTGAAGTCTTTTCCTCCAAGATAAACAAGAATACTACATTCATCCTTTGAAGAGTAAATAAGTAATTATTTTCATTAGCTTTGCTTAATATGAATTTGTAATAAATAGTTTAAAATGTCTTTTTCTCTTAATGTAATAACATACATTCTGTCTCTTTCTGTTTCTTCATACAAGCCTGAAATCACTACTTCAACGTCATATAAGCAGAAAAACAAAAATAACCTGATACAACAATCGCAAATCATAAAGTATGTGAAAACATGCACAATATAAAAAATAAATCTGAGGAAACGGAAAAAACAATGACAGAATTACAACAGAAAATTACCCTAGCAATCTCTAATGAAACAGAGGATTATAGTACTAGCAGATACTCCACTTCTAGAGGGTCACATCAAATCAGATATAATTATACATATGCAGCTATAGAGACATAATTATAAACATATAATTCATAAGAGATTTTATACTGTCTTCACAAGAAAATAAAATTCTATGAAAAGGTGCCAGTCAGGTAGTTGACTGCTATGACTGTGTTGGCCAACACATTCAAAAGCACATCTGCAGTGTGGAAATAAATGGGCAGCATGGAAAAAAGGAGGAACAGAAGCGTACATCAGAGAAAGCCACATCTATACACATAGACAATTCACCATACCACTGGACAGTCCGAACTGCCACTGAAACCACAAATATTAATATCACAACATCTCACCACAACTGATTTCTATTCCTACACTTAATGGACCTGACAAAAATGCAATTCCAGAAAAACAAATTATAACAGGAGACCAAACAAAGACCTGGCAAATTAACCAAGAACATAGAGAATCACCTATTAAGGTCATAGATCCGCCAAAAGAAAACCTCCAAATGGACAAAACAAACCAGAAAAATACAAGAAAAGTGATGTCAAGGTAGTATAATTCACACAGTAAATAACCAGACATTAGAATAGACAATCAAGGACCTAGAAGAGAGTTATCAAAACGTATTACAGATACTGCTGAAAAATGTGATTAATGGAAAGATAGAAAACCTTTACAAGGAAATTTGTGAACAAATGAGACCAACAAAAGATTAGCAAAATAATTCATGGAGACTAAAACAGAAAGATAAATAAATTCTGAGAAGTCAAGGGAGTCCAAGAAAAAATGGATGCCTAGTTAAAAGATATGAGAGAAGACAGAGCTAAGAAAACAACGCTTGCAACTACCCCACCCAAAGAAAAAATGTACAGAGGGCTGGGAAGGTGGGTCAGTGGTAGAGCACTTGTCTTGCATGCCTGAGGACCTGGGTTCGATTCATCAGCACCACATAAGCAAAAAAAAAAAAAAAGAAAAGAAAAAAGAAAGAAAGAAAGAAAGAAAGAAAAACCCGGAAGCGGCGCAGTGGCTCAAGTGGTAGAGCACTAGCCTTGAGCTGAAGAGCTCAGGGAAAGTGCCCAGGCCGAGTTCAGGCCCCACGACCTGACCCAATAAAATGTACGGAATGTCCATAAAAGACCTAAAACAAAGCTTTATTAGAGAGATAGAACCCCTAAAAAATTACCAACTAGAAGACAGGGAAATCAAAAACAAAGTAGAAAGTCTCCACAGCAAATAGATGACATACAAGATAATCTCAGGGCCAAATACAGAATAGATCTAATAGGAAAGAGGAAATAATCATTTAGAACAAATCCCAGAAATAAGAAATGATCTTCCCAGAACGTCAAGACTCAGTTAGAAGATCAAATTACGGGGAGATAGGTATCAAGAAGGAGAAGAGCAGGAAACTAAA
Organism: Dipodomys merriami; assembly: GCF_024711535.1. Taxonomy (NCBI): domain Eukaryota; kingdom Metazoa; phylum Chordata; class Mammalia; order Rodentia; family Heteromyidae; genus Dipodomys; species Dipodomys merriami. Next base: position 23,289 of record NW_027204377.1, read on the forward strand.
TGGATGGAAAACATTCCAGAATTCTAGCAGAGGACCTGCGAAACTTCCAAAGAGATAGGCTCATGCAGAGAAGAGAAGCCTTTAGAAGAAAAACAGAATTCTAGAACTGAACAATCCACCATGACAACATAATCCATTAGCGGATCATTAACAATCAAGGAAAGGATTCTTAAAGCTGCCATAGAGAAAAAATTGATTATTTATACAGGATATACAGTCAGAGTAAAAACAGATTTCTTAGCTGATATGGTAAAAAGGAGAGCCTGGAATGATGTATGACAAACTCTAAAGGTAAACAACTACCAACCGTGAATATGGTCCCAAGCCAAACTTTCCTTTATACTTAAAGGATAAATAAACATATTTCATGACAAAGACAACTTGAAACAACGTATCTCCACCAAATCAGCATGATAGAATTTAATCAAATATATCTTACATAGAGAAGATCCAGAAGAACAGGAACTGGTTATATAAAATGTTCCCTACCAGATTTCAAGGTAAATTTATTAAGAGTAGATCAGGCACAGCTCCTAACAACAGGTGTATAACATAGCAGGACTTATCAGATATTTCTGTCTTAACTCTCTCAATAGCAATGGACTTAAATTTCCAAATAGAGGACATAGATTAGATAGCATTTAAAAACAAGATGCATCCATATAATATCTATGAGAGACACATTATCAAACACATTCTATGAAGCTAGAATTAGACTCTTCCACAAATCACATAGGGACTCACCAAAGAAAGAGAACTATGAACTCAACTCTTTGACAACTCTTTGACAAGCATTAAAGAAGAACTTCGTAATAAAATTCTCACTAACCAATTTCAGTAACTAACAAAAAAAAATCATATGGTATGATCAAATAGGATTCAAATTGGATAAAAGTGGATTTAATATTCTTGTGAGTAAACATAATACAAACTATCAGCAGAAGCAGGGACAAGAAACACATAATCATCTATAAGGATGTAGAAATAGCTTTTAACAAGCTCCAATACCGCTTTATGATTAAAAGGTCTGAGTAGCTAGGAATGCATGGAACATTCTTCAATATAATACTGAGTATGTATATGACACAGATAATTAGCATTTACCTCACGGTGGAAGCCTGAAGACATTAACATCAGGAATGAGACAAGGATGTCCAATCTCTCTACTACTCTTCAATATGGTAGTCAAATTTCTTACAAGAGCAATAGACAAGAGAAAAACATAAAGCAGATCCAAATATGGAAGAAGTAAAACAATCCCTTTTTACAGATGAAATGACCCTCTATTTAAAGGACCCTGTGGCTTCCTCCCTCAAGTTAGTACAGGTGATGCTAACCTTCAGCAATGTAGCAGGGTATGAAAACTACAAGAATCAATAGTTTTTCTGTTACCAACATTGGGAAGATCCATGCTGAAATCCAAAATACAACCTCATATGTATTAGCCTCAAAAATAAATCAAATCTAAACAAAACAAAACAACAACAACAAAACTAGGAATTAATTAATTTAACTAAAATTGTGAAGGACGTTTATGTGAAAACTTTAAAAACATAAAAAGGGAAATTGAAGGAGATTCAAGGAAATAGAAAGTCTTTCAATGTTCCTGGTTAGAAGAATTAACATTTTCAAAATTGCAATACTTCACCCAAACAATTGGCAATGCAATACTCATCAAATTCCCAACAATATTCTTCAGTGCAGTAGAGAAAGCAATCCAACTTTAATATGGAATTACAAAATTACAGATGATACAAAATGCTTAGAAATGAATTCATAGGCCTATAGTCATCTTACACACTCACACACACACACACACACACACACACACACACACACACACACACAAAATGGGATTATATTTACCCATTAGAAAGATGACTTTTCAACAGTGGTAAGGAAATTGAAAGGTTTGGGAAAATTATATTAAGAGAAAAGAGTAAGGAATGCAGACACAGAGCAATATAGGTTTCAGGTATTTATTCATATATTGAAACTAGAAGGTGAATTCAAATCTATAAGTAAACAAGACAGATTCTACCTCATCCCAGTTAATATGGCCATTACGAAGAAAACTAACAATAGCAAATGCTGGTCAATTGGGAACTCTATTACACTGTTGGTGGGAAATTAAACTGGTTCAACTATTGTGGAATGCAGTAAGGAGTTTCCTGAAAACACTAAACCTATATCTCCCCTAAGACCCAGTAATTTGCCACATGGGCAGTAATCCAATCAATAACAAACAGCCTCACATGAAAGCTACCAGTATATATATGTTCCGGACCCAGGCCCAGAGTTGAAGGACTGGAAAAAATTGGCCACTGCTGGTATTTGTTTCCGCAAATATGAACCGTTTGAAATAAGATGCCAAATCAATCTATTTCCAGTAGCTACTTTAGGACTTAAAGGTAGTGGGTGATAAAATGGCTCTTTGTTGAATGTTAGCAGAAGATGTAGGCAGTCCATGAAATGGGGATTTGTTGTTGTTGTTGTTTGAGGTGCTTGTAGTCTGGGCTTAGACACTGTCCGTGAGCTCTTCAACTCAAGGTGAGTGCTCTACCTCATGAGCAACAGTGTTTTTTCTGGTTTTCTGGGGGTTAAATGGAAATAAGAGTCTCAGGGACTTTCTTGCCCAGGCAGTCTTTGAATTGAAGTCCTCAGAACTCAGCTTCCTGAGTAGCTAGGATTACAGCTGTGAGCCACTGGCACCAGATAAAATTGGGGGATTGTTAGAAAAGAAAATCGCACTCTTCACCTGTGTCTAAACCTCAGATATTACTATTAGAACACTTCACCTTTAACTCATTTCATCAGACATTTGTAAATTTTCTCTTTTCCTTCATGTGGGAATACTGCAGTCAATATCAACTCAGCTGGGGAACTGGATCAATTGTATGGTAATTGCTAGCACCTAATTTAAGAACTTTTACATCAAAAGAAATAAAAACCTCATTTGGAATAATTGTGTTTTCTTTTTATTACAAATCTGTGCTGGATTACTTCCTAATGTGATATTGGACCTCCTAAGGGAATGATGACATTTTCTTTCTCTTTAGCCGTCTCCCACATATGGTCAAATATTTAAGAATTCAAAGATTTGCATTGACAATTGATTAAGCCGACTTCTAAGAAAATGTGCATTTCTGGAATTTGGTCTGCTGTCTTGTTCTTACATACACAGGAATATAAAATAACCCTCAAGATAAGTTCAGGAAGATGGCGAAGGAGAAGCTGGAGGTTAAACAAGCTCTAGCATAAAAAAGCAGTTTTAGTGTTCCAGTGAACAGTGCTAGGCCAGAGAATTACACCAAGTGTGCCATCACAGTACAGAGAGTTTGGCCAGAGAGGGAAAATCAAGTCAAATAGACAGATCTGAACACTTGCCAGGAGCTGTGTCAGTGGCAGCAGCAGCGGCGCCCCTAGCCTTCATACCTTCACAACAGAGGGTCAGGGACAAAGGCATCAGATGCAGCTGGCAAGCTGATTCTACTCAACACCAGCAAGAACTGACAAGGAGCAGATATGATATCTTCACACTGCAGATCGCAGACCAGAGACGACCAAGGAACCAAGTCTCTGGAGGCATGAGTAGAAACCTGATATCCTCACTCCTTCTAAGAGATCAGAGGAGGGAAGGCATTCATCACCCACCCTACTACTGGAGACCTCCATCTTTGATACTGACAAAGACTTGGCTGAGCTACCAGTTCCAATTCAGGCCTTGGGAGAAAACAAGACAGCTATTTGTCAGGTCACAGGAACCTGCCAAGACCTGCCAGATCCAAATCTTCCCAGGAAAAAGTCACCCACCCCATGCAGAGGAAATCTTCCCCCTGGGAGTGGCTTTCTTCACTGAGTAAACAGAGCCAGAGGCAGACCCTCCCTACAGCAGCCTAGACAGTCAATTGAAATTCAGTAAACATAAACTGTGAGAAAGGCTCCAGGCTGTGCTCTGTGAGTGTCTCAGAAGCTTGCCCCTCAGGGAAAAGCTACTGTTTGCTAAAAGGCCTCAACTCAACCCAGAACCTAGCCTCATGTCATCATCTCCAAACTAGAGGGCACAGCCAGCTCCCTCTTCTGCGATACTCAAAATTGAAACAATACATCTCCACCAAAGAGCTCTACAAAAGATTCTTAACGATGTGCTACACATGGAAAACCAACAATACCACAAAAAAGAAACTGCACCCAAAATGAGAATCCAAGAACCTTTGGAAGAACGCAGTTTTCACAGCCCAAAAAAGGTGCATAATATGGCAGGAAATCCCAAATACCTCTCAGTTGTTTGTCTCAACATTAATGGACTAAACTCTACAATTAAGCGACATAGACTGTCTAGTTGGATTAAAAAACAAGATCCTTCTATGTGCTGCCTTCAGGAGTCACATTTTGCCCATTAAAACAAAAACGTTTTCAATAGTAAAGGCTTGAACAAAATCTACCAAGCAAACTGCCCCCGTAAACAGGCGGGAGTTGCAATCCTAATAATAGATTAAATAAACTTCAAATTAAAGTTCCTGAGAACAGATTAAGAAGGTGGCTATATACTAAGTAAGGGATCTCTCCTTCAGGAGGATATTACTATTCTAAATACCTATTTGCCAAAAAATGGAGCACATAAATTTATCCAAGAAACACTTACTTACCCTCAAATCCCACGTAGATCCAAAGCCATTAATTGTAGGGGATTTTAACACACCACTCTCCTCACTAGAGAGATCAACTCTAAAAAACTCAACAGAGAAAACCGCAGATATAAACAACTGCATAGATCAACTAGATTTAACAGACACCTACCAAATATTTCACCCAGCAGCATCAGAGTACATGTTTTTCTCAGCAGCACATGGAACATTTTCCAAAATAGACTACATTTTAAGTCACAAAGCAAACCTTTCCAAATTCCAGAACACTGAAGTAAAACCTTGCACTCTTTCAGATCAAAAGGGAAAAAAATTAGAAGTCAACCCCCAAATCCACCAAAGAAAGTCCTGTAACATACAGAGGCTGAACAATACACTGTTGAACCACCAGTAGGTCATGGAAGAGATCAGAAACAAAATTTATGTGTTCAAGGTATTCAACAAAAATGAGCACACAAACTACTAGCTCCTTGGGACAGAGCAAAGAAAGTACTCAGAGGTAAGTTTATATCTTTGAGTTCTTACATCAACAAATTGGATAGATCTAAAACTAACAATTTAATGAGACAGTTGAGCCTCCTTGAAAAAGACAAGCAAGATAAACCCCAATCCAGAAGACAGAAAGAAATAATTGAAATCAAATCAAAATTAAATGAATTAGAATAAAAAATAGAAAGAATAAACAAAACAGAGGTGGTTCTTCGAAAAAATGAACAAAATGAACAGACCCCCCAGCAAATCTTATAAAAAAAAAAGAGAACACAGCAAAGGCAGTACTCAGAGGCAAGTTTATATCTTTGAGTTCTTACATAAACAAATTCGAAAGATCTGAAACTAAAAATTTAATGGGACATATGAACATCCTCGAAAAAGAGCAAGATAAAACCCCAATCCAGTAGAAGGAAAGAAATCATTAAAATTAAATCAGCATTAAATGAATGAGAATAAAAAAAAATAGAAAGAATCAACAAAACAAAGAGTTGGTTCTTTGAAAAAATCAACAAAATAGACAGACACCCCAGCAAATCTTATCAGAAAAAGAAGAGAACACACCCAAATAAATAAACTCAGAGATGAGAATGGAAATATCACCACAGAAACAAACAAGATTCAGAACATTATAAGGGAATACTTCTCAAACCTTTATGTTAATATGTTTGAGAACTTGGCAGAAATGGATCTTTTCCTAACAAATATCAACAGGCCAAAACTAAATCAAGATGAGTTAAACCATCTTAACAAGCCCATATCAAGCATTGAAATAGAAACAGCAATAAGAGACCTCCAAGCTAAGAAAAGCCCAGGACCAGATGGTTTGACAGCAGAGTTCTACAATGCCTTCAAAGCAGAACTCACACCAATACTCCTGCAAATTTTAATGTAATTGAAATAGAAAGTTCACTACCAACTTCATCCTATGAAACTATAATAACCTTCATTCCAAAACTAGGCAGGGACTCATCAAAGAAAGAGAAGTATAGACCCATTTCTTTGATGAACATTGATGCAAAACTTCTCAACAAAATTTTGGGCAATCGACTTCAACAATTCATCCAAAAAATAATATGCCACAAACAGGATTCCTTTCAGGGATGCAATGCTGATTCAATATACGCAAATCAAATAACATAATTAATCACATCAACAAGAGCAAGAATAAGAACCACATGGTTATCTCAATAGATGCAGAGAAGATCCAACACCCCTTTATGATGAAGATTATGCAAAGACTAGGAATCAATGGAACCTTCCTCAATACAATGAAGTTGTATATTAAAACCTCAAGCCAGTATTATGCTCAATGTTGAAAAATAAATGCCATGTCCTCTAAACTCAGGAACGAGACAAGGATGCCCACTCACTCCATTGCTCTTCAATCTAGTATTAGAATGCCCAACTACAGCAATGATACAAGAAGCAAACATCAAGGGGTTCCAAATAGGGAAAGAGGAAGTAAAACTTTCCCTCTTTGCAGATGACATGATCTTGCATTTAAAGAATCCCATGGAGTCTGCTACCAAATTCTTCAAGGTGATTCAAAACTTTGGCAAAGTAGCAGGGTATAAAATTAGCCTTCAAATATCAATGGCTTTTCTATATGCCAACAATGAGAAAAGTGTGGTGGAAATCAGGAAAGCAACTCCATTCCTAATAGCTCCACAAACAATAAAATACCTAGAAATTGACCAAACAAGTGCAGGACATCTATGATGAAAACTTTAAAAACCTGAAAAATGAAATCAAACCAGAACTTAGAATGTGGCAAAACCTCCCATGCTCCTGGATTAGAAAGATTAACATCGTGAAAATGGCAATACTTCCCAAGGCTATCTACAAATTCAATGCGATACCTATCAATATTCCAATCTCATTCTTCAAGGAAATAGAAGACTCAATCCAAAAATTCATACAGAACAATAAAAGACCCTGAATAACAAAAACAATCTTTAACAGAAAGAACAGTGCTGCAGAAATATCAATACCAAATTTTAAACTCTACTACAAAGACATAGTAATCAAAATAGTTTGGTACTGGCACAAGAACAGACCACAGGACCAATTGATTAGCCTTGAAAAGCCAGAAATGAACCTATAGACCTACAGTCATCTAATCTTCGATAAAGGAGCTAAAAAAAATAGAATGGAAGAAAGACAACTTCTTCAGTAAATGGTGCTGG